>NC_143179.1:19406439-19709469 GCF_047325235.1 Durio zibethinus
AAGGAAAAAAATATGATTAATACAGAATTTTGCGTTTAGGCTTGAAGGCCTTGTACATCTTGTAACTAGCTGGGTGCAAGGATAAAGCCTTGTAGCTTGACAACTTGTTTATTATGCATAGAAATTTTACTCGCTCTCTTTCTGCCTTTTTTCCCTCCAATTAACAACTATTGAGATGGCTATGTTTATGCTGCTTTTTTTTTCTCTATCTTCAGTAGGTTCAAACCCCACCTCCCAATTCCCATTCAGCCATGTCAGTGAATACATTCTAAAAGAAAAAGAAAAAAATATTGATTTTTTTTAAGAACTTCACTCTGCCTTGGCCCTGTCTCACTTCATTACTGGAGAGACAGTTTGGTATTTAATTGAGTGGGCTCTGAGAAGGGTGTTGCAAAAGAAAGCTAGCACATTTCTCAACTAAGCCAAAACCAGGTTGCACTATTTGAGGGTTGTAGAAGATATTGTCTCTTTGAAAGTTCTTTTTGAAAGTAACAAATTGAAAGCAGCCTCTGAATTGTTGCATTATTATTGTATCTATATAATTGATGTGAATCCTTTTGACCTTTAGGTTGTCACCTTTTAGATTCACAGCCTCCTTTAACTACACTCCACTGGTTACATAAATCCACCAGCGAGTGGTGGGTCTCTCAAAAACTCGATAGGAAGAATCTCTAACATCAGCATTTTCAAAGGAAAAGGTAGGAAGAATAGTCAGCTGCGAGATCTACTGGTAAAGTGCCGAAATTTTAATTTCAATAATTATAGTTCAAATCTTGACAATTTTAAATATATATAAAAAAAATTCTGGATCTTGATTTAGAGTAAAATACAGAATAGTTATGGTCCCCAGAACATTCTCATAATTTCCCCATTACTCTTGTATATCAGAGATGCATAAAATTATTATTGATATGAATTATGATAAATGATGATGGAGATCAAATTAATGATCAATAAATAGTTTAGGGAGGAAAAAACAAGCTTTATGTTTTGACAGAACAGAACATAGCTAATAGTTTAGCTAGCTTTATATTCCTTCATTATTGATCTTATACAATATTCATGATTAGATCAGGGAAGATTTTGGCAGTGGTGCAGGTCCATTTTCAGGATCAAAACATCACTTTCTTTTTTTTTTTACTTAAAACTGTATCTCTGCTGAGTCAAAAGGATAAGTTAATGAGATAGATATTGGAAAAGGTTTCTCTTCTTTAAACGACATGTACCTGCTTCACTATAACAAAACACAGTTTTTCATCATTTATTTAGATCAAACAGATAATAATTCAGACACCATCTGCTATTCTTCATGGATTCTCTTTTGATTCCTTTCCTTGCAGGATTAATTGAAAGAGAGTAATAATATATGGGACAATTAACCATATGTAGAAACAAATAGCTTTGGTCAATGCTAAAGACTCTTGCATTCATGTGCAACTTGATATATACAAGTGTAGTTTGAGATGCATTTTCGTATTCTTGATGTGCCTTTTCGGTTTTTATGTTCCTAAAAATCAGTTTTAATATGTGTCATAATGTACAAATCCATGAATCTATCACTAGATATAAATTTAAAAAGTCATCATCTATCTTTTTTGTTTAAGTGCATTTGATGACCTAATTAATCTATTATTTTGTAGTCATTCCAAGCTTGACTTAAACTTCTAAAAGAACAAATTTTTAGTCTTTATTTCAAAATAGGATTCAGGAGTTTGATTATGTATGAAGAAGGTTATAACATCCTCACACACCAATCCTAAAATGGTATCATTTAATTTTAAATTATCCCAATGGTTTATAGTTCTAATGGTCTTCTATTAAATTCTAATTATTGGAAATAATTTTTAAAATTTTTTATCGATTTGGCAAAATTTCTAGAGATACTTCCATACCTTAAAAGTGTTTAAAAATCTCATTTATTTTCTTAAAAAAGCTTCATCATCGAAAAAACTTAATCATTTATTTTTTTGTTAAAATTATGTTTTCTTGAAAATATATCTAATTCTTTTACCATTTGTGCCAAAATTAAAAATATTTTCTCACATAGAAATCTCTTAGATAATTATCCATTTGCAATTATTAAAAATTTCATCATCGGATTTTATTTTTTATTTTGCAAGTTCCACTTCTAAATTTTCTACAATTTGGGCCTAATTTAAAAATATCTTAGAAGTTTCATTTCTAAATTTTCTACTGTTTAGGTTGAATTTAGAATCTACTTTTGTTATTCATCATTTATTTCTTACCTTAGAAAGAAAATAATATGATAATTATTATTTTGAACTCTTCTCTAAATTCTTCCACCATTTGAATTAAATTTAGAAAAAACCTTTACAAAAAAATCTCATAGAAGTTCAGCCATTTGGGATTTTTCTTGAGATTTCATTTTTAGATAATTGTCAGATATATTTACACAAATTTTTAAGTTATATTTTTAATTTTTATTTGAAAAAAAATATAATTACTTTTATTGAAATTTTATCTAAATTATTCTACCATTTGTGTTAAAATTCAAGAAAATCATCACTTAGAGATTTCTTAAAAAATTTACCATTTGAAAATTTTTTAAGAATGTCTCATTGGATAATTGTTAATTCAATCCCAAAATTTTATTAAATTTGTTTATGTTTTTTTTTAATTTTTTTAAAAAATTAAAAATAAATATTAATTATTTTTATTGAAACTTTGTTTAAATTTTTCCTCTATTTGGGTCAAATTTAAAAAAAATTTCTCACTTAAAAATTTCATAGAAATTAGCCATTTATAATTTCTAAAAATTTCATCATTTGATAATTACTATTTATTCTTAAAAGTTTATTAAAGTTTTATTTTATAATTTTATAATTATTTCTTTTAATTTTTCCTAAAAATTTAATCATTCAAAAATATTTCATATAAATAAATAACTATAAAAAATAAAACAAATTAAACAAATACCAAAAAGAATGGGCTCGGCTCGACTTGCTTGGCACGATTGCAGAAAGGAAAAGGGTTGGGAAGGCTCGAGTATTGGCTTGGGTTGGCTCAGCTATAGCTTAACTTAATTCACTGTTCATAAGGCAAAACAACGTCATTTTACTTAAGGTATAAATAGCCCCCAAAAATCAAAATTCTTTATTTCTTCTTCTCATATCTCTCTCACTTCATATTCTTTCCAAGCTTTCTCTTTCTCCCACGATTTTCAGACCACCATTGTCGGTCATGGTTTCGCCATCAACCACCATACTTTGCCACCGTCCAGTGTCTGATGGAATCAAAATTTTTACCATTATTTTTTTTTCAATTTTTTTGTCTCAGATCTAAACTTAAATTTTTGAAAATCATCCATCGATGGCCTAGATTCGAAGCCAAAGTTATAGTATTCCACCACGGTTCCCACTTGTTTTCATTGTTTGATTAAGTTGATTTTTATTAATGTTATTCTCCTATCAATGCTTTTCGAGTTTACAGGTTTCAATTCTCCAAAATCATACTAGTGGTCGTTAGCCTTGACCTCCACTGCCAAGATAAAAAATTCTGTGAACTTTGTAACTTTAGGTTTGTTGGTGTTTAATTGCTCTGTGTTTGTGGGTCTGTCAGGTTGAAATAAGGTTCTACTTGGATTTTTTATCCTGGATTCTTTTAGTTTGTATTGACTGTTGGATGTGGGTTATGTTGCTTGAGATTTTTCTGGCGAGAATGAGGTTGAATAGAACTTGTAACAGAGATTTAAGGGGATTGGTGAAGCAAGGGTTTGGGAACTAGTTAGGGATTTTTGCATTTCTTTTTAGGTAGATGAAGGATGGCTCAATGTGGTTGTAGGTTGTTGGGTGCAAATGTTTGTGGTGAAAAGTTTGGATAATGACTTGTATTTGAATGATGGGAATGATGGGTGGCAATGAGGTGATGAGATGGTTTGGTGTATATGGTGATAAAGCTTTAGTTTTTTCCCTCTGTGTTTTTCATATTGATTTATGGTTATGTATTTTTCTCTATGTAGTTGTTCTTTTTTCTACATTGAATGCATGCATGTTTATAGCAAAATCCCAACTCAGGATCAAGTCAAGATCAGATTTATTTTAAACTAAATTAAGTATTATCCCAAGATTAATCCCTAAATTATTTCAGATGAGGTTTACCACATAAGGATAATCTCAGCCAATTTTTAAATTTTTATTTATTTATTTATTTATTATTATTATTATTTGAAAAACTAATAAGGTAAAGATAAACCAACAATAAAAATAAAAGTTTAACAAATGTAAAGAACAGAGAAAAAAAAAAAGAAGATAGATATACACATAGATAAATAAAATAAATAAACAATAAATAAAATAAAATTTAAACCCCAAACAAAATGAGGTGTCTACAGCTGCCTCTCTTCATGCATTTTTTGTGTAATAGAAATTGCATAAAGATATAGACATTCATTACGTCTGGGTTTAAAGATGAAATTATTTGGATCTAGCCAAAAGTCAAAAGGAAATGACTTAGACAATGTTAAAAGTTAGAAGACAACTGGACTTAGCCGTCATCGAAAATAAAATATCTTGGTCTTAGCTAAAGTTAGAAAATAGTATGACTTGGACTTAACCAAAGTTAGAAAATAAAATGACTTGGTTCTAGCCGAAGTCAAAAAATAAAATGGCTTGATTTAGACTAAGCTAAAGGTTGAATGATGAAAGTGATTGAACTAAGCCAATGTCAAAAACTGAAAATGACCAAACTAAGCTTAGGTTGAATGTAAAAGTAATTGGACTGAACCATGGTTGAAAACAAAAGTGATCGGATTGAGCTAATTTTGAAAATGAAAATGATTGGATTGAACTAGGTGAAAAATGAAAATGATCAGATTGAACCAAGGTAGAAAATAAAAATGACCAGATTGAACCAAGGTCGATGAATGAAAGTAATCAGATTAAGTTAAGGTCAAAAATGAAATAACCAGACTAAACCAAGGTCGAAGAATGAAAGTGACCTAACTAAGCCAATGTCAAAAATGAAAATAACTAGATTGAACTAGGGTCAAAGAATGAAAGTGACTGGATTAAGCCAAGGTTAAAAATGAAAGTGATCGGACTAAACTAAGGTCGAAAATGACTAAGTCTGAGCCTAAATCCAAATATAAGGTCAAATGTTCTTGAAAATAACAATCATAAATTTTAAAGATCATATTTAAAAGTCTTCTAGATCGTACTTAGATGTCTTTGAGATTATGCTTGAAAGACTTACAAATCCTATTCATTTTTTAAGACAGAGGAATGTTTCTAGAAACTTTTCAACCAAGTCTTATCCTTTTCTCAATCAAAGATTATCTTTTGAAAATTTTCTTCAACTGAAAACTTATTGGTTTAAATTTTTTTTATCCTTTTGCTAATTCAAATTTCTTATTTGTAATTTATACAATGAATGGCATGAATGCATTGCATGAAATGCAATGAATGCATCCATAATTATAGTAAAAAAAGTTTTAAGACTCTTTTTTCATCCTCAAAATCGGTTATCTACATAACTTCTATTAACCCCTCTATGAACCAAAATATCTTTTCACCAAATCTAAACTTTTCTCGAGATGCTTCTTGAAAATTTTATAAATCAACAAATTTTTTTCATCACATTATCTTTATTCTGGGTCTATCACTATCGATTTTCTTTTTGAAGTAATGTAGGGATCTTTTATGCATTTTTCCATTTATTCCTCATCATTCTAATTTCATGAAAAATATAATTCATTACATATTTTCTTCTTATGAGAAAGCAAAAAAAAAAAAAAATTGATTAAAAACAAAGTGGTTTGAAGAACAAGGATACTCGATATAAGGATAAGTCTAGTAAAGGATAATAGACAGAAAAACAATATCAAAATATGTTGCTAGGATGAGTGTTTGGATGGAATTTTAATATCCCAAATAATGAATATTCAAATAATTTTTGACACAAATCTAGAATTCTTTCTTAGAAACTCATTTTATTGACATTCTTAATCTTATTAGGCTTAAAATCCAAATTTTGCCCCTTAGCCCATTAAACTTTTGAATACTTTTAGGCTATCTAGTTCTTGTTTTTAGTCAATATATCTGTTTTTACTTAAATTGTCCTTTTGGATTTTTAATTTAAGTCTTCCTGTTCCTTCATTTTCATTTCTCATTTTTTTGTTTCTCATTTTTCAAGTTTTTCATTCTTTATTTTTATTTATTTTTTTTGCTTCATTCCCTATTGGCATTCAATCAAATTTCATATAAATCCCCAAAACGTAAGATCACATTATCTTTATCAAACCATAAGCATGCCCCAATTCAATATATGATTCTTTAATTTCAACATTCATATTTGATCGAAATAGAATTTTAAAGGCATGTAATTGAGGCTACGGTAAGAGGTTATGAAAAAAAAAAAAAGATAAAGTAGGCTCAAAAAATGTGTTTGAAATAATGTAAACCAAATGATCATCTTTCATTGTTTGAGTCACCTTGTCATTTTGTTCCATTCTTTATTAAGTGCTTTCATATTTTCTCTCTTTTTCATTTCCCCTTTTATCTCACTTTTTCTTTTAATTTTTCCTTTTAAGAAGGATTTGCATATAAGAGATTTTTTTTCATTTTTTATTTTTTTGCTTTAATAATCATTTGTGACTTACCCTTTTTTTTTTTGAATAGATCTTTTTTCAAACTTTTTCACTTAATGTGGAGAGTGATCCTTGGTGGGTTTCTTTTAAAAAAATCATAACAGACTTAAAAGGGGTAGCAAATAGATGGTTTTATTTATTTATTATTTTTTGTGAAAGATAAAAGAAAGAAGACCATTTTATCATTTCAAACATGAATACTTTCCTTGAAAAACCTATATTGAATTACAGCAAGTTTGTAGATATAAGGGACCACATTATCTTAAAATGGTTTTATTCTTGTCTTTTAGCATGTCAACTTTAATTCACCCCATTAGGAGTCCAAATCATCAAATAGTATGAATGAAATTTTTAAGATTGAATCTCTAATTATTGTCACAATTGTCTGAACATTCACTACATGAAATACGAGAGTGAATGAAATGCACTTGTCATTTTATTAAAATGCGAGGTAAATACAAGATAAACACATGAAAGACCATCCTATGGTTCATTACTTCTAAAAAAACTCCAAAAAAATCTCTTCAAAATCATGCTCATGTATCATTGGGCAAAGAAATTTTAGTGACGCTTGCCCTTTCTTTATTGTCAAACTTGATTAGCTCCTTATTGATGAGATCATGTACTTTATGCTTTAGGGCAATATAATTTTCTATTAAGTGACCTGCGATCCCATAATGATAGTCATATTACGCATTCATATCATACCATTCTAAGTAAAAAAGTTTATTAGCTCAACACAAACAAGGACCAATAAATGATTTTCTACTAGCTGTGGCAGTAAGTCTACATATGCCATAGGAATGGAATCAAAAGAAGCCTTCTTTCTACTTTTTCACAATCTTTTCAAATTGTTAGTATGATTATGAGATTTTGGGGTAGACTTTACAATAGGTGTAATAGTAGGGTTATAAGTATGAGTTAACGGGAAAGTATATGGATAAGCAGATGACAGGACAAGTTGATAAGGGTAAGGTGCTACATTATTCAAGGATGGATAATGAATTGGATATATTGGTGGTAGGTATTAGGGAAAACTTTTGAATTGTTGATTATCATAGCTCATAGCTTGAGCTTTATTTTATATTTTTCTCAATATTTCATTTTTCTTTATGCTAACTAACTTTCCTTATCTTAGCTTGTCACTTTTGATCGTATTTTCAATTATCTCACTAGAGATTACCATATCAATAAAGTTCTTGATAGTATTTCTTATCATTTTCTCATAGTATAAAGCCTTAAGTATACTGACAAACAGGACAATAGTTTTCTTCTTAATAAGAGGTGGTTGAACTTGAGCAACCGTATCTTTTCACCTCTGAATATATTCTTTAAAAGATTTTATGACCTTCTTCTCTATGCTCTGAAAAGAAAAATGGTCTAGAGTCAAGTCTATGATGTGCTAGTACTAGTTAATAAATGCCTTTGTTAATTTCTTTCATGAAATAATACGAATTTTGTTCAATTGGATGTATCATCCAATAGTAGAATCAGTAAGGTTATCCTAAAACACATGCAAGAATAGCTTCTTATCGCTTATGTAAATAGCCATTTTTTTACAGCACATGGTAACATGAGTTATCAGACACTTTGTACCATTGTAATTTTCAAACTACGAGACCTTGAATTTTGGTGAGATTATTACATTTGAGACTAAGCATAAATTGGCTACATCTATTGAGCTATAAAAATTCATCCCTTGGATTGCTTATAATCTCTCATCCAACAGGTTCATTTTCTATTAAGCTTTTGAGCCCTTTAAAGTCTTAACTATCTTTGGCTTTAACTTCTCTTTCTCTTTTCAATCGCCAAGGTTAGGAACTTATGTTGATTCTACTCCCTTTTTTATAAAAACAAGATTGGCATAACTCTAAAAATACTCTTTAGTTAATGTGAAAAGCATTCTAAGGTAGGTATATCTTTCCAAGCATGAGAATTGTTGTAGAGTAATGCCTTGAGCAGACTAGGTTTGATATGGGCCATAACTAGGATGATAAAAAAAATCAATAACATCCTGTGATAGACGGTTTTATGGGCTGGCATATTTTTCTGTGACCTTCCTTTTGTTCAACTTGTTCTTCTAAAATTTTACTTAACTTCTTATTGAGTTTTTCTTAGGTCTTCTCTATTTTTTTCAGACAATTTACATTTTCTTATTCTATTTTTTTGGCTCAAGCTTTAGTATTGTATTGATGGTAGGTCATTTAAGCAAAATACTTAGACGATTGAACTATCCTTAAACCTTATATACCACAATTAGCATGCTTATGTTACAAAGTATGTATGCAATGAAGCTTTCAAAATTAACTTAACTTTTTTAAGAATCCTATATGCATGAATGAATGAATGCATTGAATGCTTGACACAACAAATTATGATACATAAACATATAAATGTATGCATAAAAATGTATGAATGCATGTACTGAAGTTTGTCACATTATGAAGCATGGATGAATACATATGTTAGTGATGTTGGATTAGAATACAATATACAACATACAATAACTTAACAATAAATAAAATTCATCATGAAGTTGATAGGAATAAAGCTCAAAAGGCCCATTCATATGTCTTAACTAGGGTTACATTATAATGATTGGTAGATATAACTCTAACTTAAGGTTTGCTTCTTATGTTTTACTACATATGGTTTGGGTTAAATCTAAAGATTCCTATGTTATTCTCATATCATTGTCTACCACAGACTAATAAGACACTCCAATCATTACCTATCATAGGCTACAAATGAAAAAGATTAAATTTGAGTGAGAGTATTTCGTTAGCCATTGCAGAGTTTATCATCTCATGATAGTGTAGGTACTTTACTCTCTCTTAAAGAGAAAGACACCTGGGCATATAACTCATGTGATGCACTTGCATGTGATAATGTGTGTGAAGGAACACATATATCTTTATTTGTAAATTTTGCAAGCCAAGTCAAAGAATAAAAAACAATAAAAATAAATACAAACAAAAACGATCGATAATTTAAGACCAAGAAAACCAAAAATTAGGATAATTCAAAATTAATTAATGGCATGTCTTTTAGACTCCCTAGTTGAATCACCAAACTGTCATAACGTATAGATTTATGGACTTATCGCTAGACACAAACTTAAGAAGTGGCCACCAATCTTTTTTGTCTAGGTGATATTCAGCACCTAATTAATCTATTCTTTTATAACCATTGTAAGCTTGACCTAGGCTTCTAAAAGAACAAATTTTTAGTTTACATTTCAGAATAAGATTCAAAAGTTTGATTATGTATGGGAAATGTTATAGCACCCTTACATGTCTATCCTAAGATGGTACCATTTAATTTTAAATTATCCTAAGGGTCTTTGGTTCTAATGGTCTTCTATTAAATTCTAAATACAAGAAATAATTTTAAAAATTTTTTCATTGATCTGACTAAATTTTTAAAAATACTTTATCACCTTAAAAGTGTTCAAGAATCCAATTTGTTTTTTTTTGAAAAGGCTTCATCATAAAAAAAACTTAATCATTTACCTTTTTGTTAAATTTTTGTTTTGTTGAAAATATATCTAATTCTTTCACCATTTGGGCCAAAATTAAAAATATTTTCTCACCTAGAAATCTCTTAGATAATCATCCATTTACTATTACTAAAAATTTCATTATCGAAATTTATTTTTTATTTTACAAGTTTCATTTCTAAATTTTTTACCATTTGAGCATAATTTAGAAATATCTTGCAAGTTTCATTTCTAAATTTTCTATTATCTGGGTTGAATTTAGATTCTACTCTTGTTATTCATCATTTGTTTCTTACTTTAGAAAGAAAATAATATGACAATTATTTTTTTAAATGTCTCATCTAAATTCTTTCATCATTTGGATTGAATTAAAAAAAAAAAAAAACCTTTTATCTAGAAATCTCATAAAAGTTCAACCATTTGTAATTTTTTTTTTTTAGATTTCAACCTTGGATAATTGTCAAATATTTTTACACAAATTTTTAAGTTATATTTTTAATTTTTATTTGAAAAGGAATACAATTACGTTTATTGAAATTTCATTTAAATTATTTTACCATTTGGAATAAATTTAGAGAAAATCCTAACCTAGAGATTTTTTTGAAAAATTTACCATTTAAAAATTTTTAAAAATCTCTCATTGGATAATTGTTAATTTAATCCCAAAATTTTATTAAATTTGTTTATGTATTTTTTTAATTTTTAAAAAAATAAAAAATAAATATTAATTATTTTTATTGAAATTTTGTCTAAATTTTTCCTAAATTTTGTCTAAATTTTTCCTTAATTTAGGTCAAATCTTTTTTAAAAAAATTCTCACGTAGAAATTTCTTAAAAATTATCTATTTATAATTTTTTAAAATTTCATCATCAAATAATTATTATTTATTCTTAGAATTTTGTTAAAGTTTTATTTTATATTTTTTATAATTATTTCTTTTAATTTTTCTTAAAAATTTAATCATGAAAAAATATTTCAAATAAATAACAATAAAAAAGTAAAACAAATGAAACAAAAACTAAAAAGAATGAGCTCGGCTTGACTTGGTTGGTGCAGCTGTGGAAAGGAAGAGGGTTAGGACGGCTCAAGTACCAACTTGGCTCGGCTCAACTACAGCTTAACTTAGTTCGCTATTCATAAGGCAAAACTACATCATGTTGCTTAAGGTATAAATAGCCCTAAAAAATCAAAATTCTTCATTTCTTCGTCTCATTTCTCTCTTTCTTCAGATTCTCTTCAAACTTTCTGTCTCTCTCCCACGATTCTCGATCGTTGTTGTCGGTCATGGTTTTACCACCAACCACTATACTCTGCCATCGTTTAACCATCATTTTTTCCCAGTATAATCATCTCAGTGCTAAACCCAGATATTTGAAAATTGTCCATCGATGGCCTAGATTCAAAGCCAAAGTTGTTGTATTCCTCCATGATTCCCACTTTTTTTCATTGTTCAATCAAGTTGATTTTTTTGAATGCTATTCTTCTCTCATTGCTCTTCATGTTTATAGGTTTCAGTTTTCCAAAATCACACTAGTGGTCATTAACCTTGACCTCCACTGCCATGACAAAAAATTCTTCAAACTTTGTAACTTTACATTTGTTTGTATTTAATTGCTTTGTGTTTGTGGGTCTGTCGAGTTGAAATAGGGCTTTAGTTGGATTTCTAGTCCTAGGTTCTTTTGGCTTGTATTGACTGTTGGATGTGGGTTATGTTGCTCGCGATTTGTCTGGCAAGATTATAGCTAAATGGAACTTGTAATAGAGATTTAAGGGGATTAATGGAGTAAGGGTTCAGTAATGGTTAGGGATTTTTGCTTTTTTTTTTAGGTAGATGAAGGACGGCTTAGTGTGGTTGTAGGTTGCTGTGTGCAAGTGTTGGTGGTGAAAGGTTTGGATATTGACTTGTATATGGATGATGGGAATGGTGGGTGGTAGTGAGGTGATGAGATGGTGATGAAGCTTTGGTCAATTTTTTCCCTCTATGTTTTTTGTACTAATTTCGGTCTTCTCTCTACTATGGTTTTGTATTTTTCTCTGTGTAATTGTTCTCCTTTTTGCATTAAATATTTATGGTAGAGTCCCAACTTAGGATCAAGTCAAAATCAGATTTATTTTAAACAAAATCAATGATTATCCTAAGATTAATCCCTAAGTTGTTTTAAATGAGGTTTATCATATAAAGGTAACCTCAGCCAATTTTTTTCTTTTATTTATTTTTTTTGAAAAGCTGATCAGATAAAGATAAACCAACAATAAAAATAAAAGTTTAACAAAGATAAAGAACAGAGAAAAAAATATGGATATGTCTACAATAGGTTTAGAGTTTATATATATATATATATAATGTATATTGCTTTGTCTATTTGTTTTGTCAATCAAGTTCAGCATACAAAATGTTTATATATGATTTTTTTCTTATAAATTTGAATATGAAGTTGTTTTTTTTTAATCTTCGAACATGATTTTATAATAACTAGTTTTTATCACATACATGACGCATATATAATTCATATCTTTAAAAATCCATTTCAATAAAAAAATTTTTTGATGTTATGATAATAATGATAAATACTAATAATTTAATTTTGATTTTGATATAATATAAGTAAAATTTGAAAACTTTTTATATAATTTTGATTTTGGTAACTTTTGATAAAATTTTGATAATCTTCGATATAATTTTAGTAACTTTCAGTATTACTTTAATGACTAATGATATATTTTTAGTAATAATTAATAAAATTTGTGTCATTATATATTTAACAATGGATTCTCTTTAAAAAGCGCAGATTCAATTTTAGTATAGGATAATTTTCTTTTTATATAATAACAATATTGTTTCATTTAAGTTTAGAATTTTTTCACTAAATTTTTTTATTGAATAGGTTCATGGTAGGTTTTTCCTAGTCTTCCAAGGTGAAATTTCTAGTTTCATTTCTATTAGTAACCAAGATTCATTTATGATAACTTTAAATATAACAAATTTTCTCAATAATTAATAATTAAGTTGTCATTGATTTATTATTATATTATCAGTGATTTATGACTAAACTATCAATGATATATTGCAAATTATCAATGATTTACTATTAAATTATGAATTATTTATTACTAAATCATTAATGATTATTACTAAGTTACTAAGGATTTGTTATAAAGTTATAATCAATTTACTATTAATTTATCGATGATTTATTACAAATTTATCAAATATTAACCAGTTTACTACTAAATTATCACTAATTTATAACTAAATTATTAGTGATTTACTACTAAATTATTAATAATTTACACATAACTTGTTAATGATTTACTATTATGTTATTATGCATTTACTATTATATTATCATTTATTTGCTATTTAATTTTCAAATATTTACTAAAAAATCATCATAGATTTATTACTAAATTAATTGTGATTCATAAATTATCACTGATTTACAATTAAATTATTAGTGATTTACTACTAAGTTATTAATAATTTATATCTAACTTATCAATTTTTATTATTATGTTTTATACATTTACTATTATGTTATCATTGATTTACTATTTAATTTTCAATGTTTACTAAAAAATCATAACAAATTTATTACTAAATTAATCATGATTCATTATCAAATTATCATTAACTTATATTAAATTATCCATAATTTACTATTAAATTATTTAACTATTAAGTTACTAATAATTAACTACTAGTTAATTATATTGATTTACTTTTAAGCTTTCAATAATTAACTACTAAATTATCATTGATTTACTTTTAAGTTTTTTATAATTAACTACTAATAATTAAATTATTAGTGATTTACTACTAAGTTATTAATAATTTATATCTAACTTATCAATTGTTTATTATTATGTTTTATACATTTACTATTATGTTATCATTGATTTACTACTTAATTTTTTATGTTTACTAAAAATCATAACAAATTTATTACTAAATTAATCATGATTCATTATCAAGTTATCATTAACTTATATTAAATTATCCATAATTTACTATTAAATTATTTAACTATTAAGTTACCGATAATTAACTACTAGTTAATTATATTGATTTACTTTTAAGTTTTTTATAATTAACTACTAAATTATCATTAATTTACTATTAAGTTATTTATGATTTTCTTCCAAGTTTATCAATTAATTACTACTAAACTGAAACTGATATTATACTAATTCACTATTAAGTTATCATTAATTTATTATTACGTTATCAATGATTAACTACTAATTTATCATTTGTTTTTTATTAGCCTATCATTAATTTATTAATATGTTGTTATGCATTTAAAACTATGAAATATGGGATTTAAAAAGTCTACTAATAATATATGAGATAATTTTCTTTTTATCTGATAATATTATTGTTTTATTCAATTTTAGAATTTTTCACTAATTTATTTATTAAATAGGTTCGTGGTAGGTTTATCATAATCCTCAAAATGAAAATTTTGACTTTATTTTTGCTAATAACCATGGTTCAATTTTTGGTAACTTTAAGTATAAAAAGTAAAAAATAATTGACAATTAAGTTATTAGTTTTTTACTACTAAGTTATTAATGAGTTACTACTAAATTATTAATGATTTACTTTTAGTTTATAAATGATTTACCATTAAATTATAAATAATTCATTATTAAGTTATGAATTATTTTTATTAAATTGTTGGTTATTTATCACTAAATTATTAATTATTTATTATAAAATTATAATTGATTTACTATTAATTTACCGATGAATCATTAAAAAATTATCAATAACTTACTACTAAATTATTAATTATTTACAACTAAGTTAGTAGTAATTAACTATTACTTTATTAGTAATTTACTGTTAAGTTATTAATTTACTACTAAATTATCAATGATTTATTATTATATTTTTATATATTTACTATTATGTTATCATTCATTTACTACTTAATTTTTTATTATGTACTATAGAATTATCACTAATTTATCACTAAATTATTTATGATTCATTAAAAAGTTATTACTGATTTATATTAAATTATGTATGATTTATTATTAAGTTATTACCAATTAACTATTATATTATTTATAATTTAGTACTAAGTTTTATTAATTTACTTTTAAGTTTTTAATGATTAATTATTAAATTATCAATTATTTACTGCTAATTTATCATTGATTTACTACTATATTCTTTATGATTTCTCACTGTCAATTAATTACTGTTAACTAAAATTGATTTACTATTAAATTTTTACTAATTTACTATTAAATTATCATTAATTTATTACTAAGTTATCAATAATGAACTACCAAATTATCACTTTTTTTGTTAAGTTATCTTTGATTTAGTGCTATGTTATTATGCATTTATAACTATATTGTAATTGATTTTATTATTAACGTATAATCATATATTATTATATTATTATAGATTTTTTTACAAATTATTAATTACTTCTACTAAATTATCATTCATTTACTATTAAGTTATCACTAATTTACTACTTAGTTATTGATAATTATTGCTAAGTTGTACTAATTACATTTAAGTTTTTAATGATTAATTACTAAGTTATTAATTATCTATTAATATGATATCATTGATTTGTGTATTCCCAAAAAGAAAGTAATCACTATGCATGCTAGATAATGAAATTTACAAAAGTAAAGAAAAAAAAAAGTTCAAGTTCAAATGACTTGAGCAGTAGGAGTAAATGTTCTTAATTTATTATAAGTGGTTTAACATGTAATAATAAGTTAAAGTCATAACATTTTATACAAATGCAAGTATAAAAATAAATTAAATAAACATAGAAAATATTCATTAAGTCAATATTTCTAAGATATTTTTCAAATTTTTTAATTCATGGTAATAGTACATATTAAGATAAGCTTTATTGATAATTTGACTGAATTATTAATATATGTATTTTCATACCTGTTAACAAGATACAATTGCATATAAAAGATTGAAATTTTTGAAGTGTTATGTCACCAAAAGAAGTAATAAATTTTGTTTTATGTTTATATTTTTAAGTATACAATTTGGGGTAATACTGTTGTTATATATATGATAAAATAATAAAAACAAATTTACTATATAAAATTTATAAAAATTAAATAGAAAATACTTTTAAAAAATATTAAATTATTAATAATTACCTTTACGTTCTATATAAAAATTCTTCCACTGAACAAAAATATAATGTATCTTTAATTGTTACTTCATTTTTATTACTATTATTCAAAATAACTTTTTTGATATTTTAATGCCAATTAACTTTTCTTTTTGAAAAGAGTAAAAAATATTCCGTATTTTCCATAAAAAAATTCTCCTAAAGGAAAAGATGGCATATTTCTAATTGTAGCTTCATTCTTATTACCATCATTGTAATTGACTTTTTTTTATATATATATTTGATGCAAATCAACTTTTCCATTTGAAAAGAGTAAATAATATTGTAAGAGTCATAACAATCTAAACAATTTTTAACTATATTTTGTCTTTATGAATGAGTTTGAACCGTGCTATGATCTCTTTCAAATGAAATATTTGAATTATTTCCTTCAAACTATATAATAACAACTTAATTAATAAATGAATGATTATAAACTCATTATCTAGATTAACATTTCAATAATACGAATTTCAAAATCCTAAAAAAATATATCTTTTAATCTCTGTAAAACTTAGGCATAAGAATTTTTGTCCAAAATTATCATTAGTATCTCCATCACTTTTGCATTTAAATTTTTATTGTATTGTATTCTCATTGTATTTTGAAATTTGTTATCAATGTCATAAAAGTAAAACTAAAATAACACGGATAATCAACTTAAATTTAAAACATTGTAACAGTCAAATTGAATATAAATAAAATTTTTACTCATTTTAAATGTTAATTTAATTAAAAATAATATAATACACATAATTGTAAAAATGACTTAACTTGACTCGATTTCAATTGGTTTTAAAAAGTTAACAAGTTAGTAGTTATTTAAAACCCAAAATAATTGAATATAACGAAAATATGAATGAATATAATAACCCAGTCAAAATTCATTATTAGTTATTCACTTTTGTAACAATTTTAAAGTTCTTTATTTAAGTTTTTTTCTCTTCGTCTTCAATGTTTTATTTTTATTGTCTTTGTGGTTAAATTAGTTAATTAATTTTAAAAGTATTTCTAAAGTGAAATATTAATTATAAATAACTGAGTATACTTCTTTTTTACTTGAATTTAGAACATTTTGAATACAACTTTTTAAACAAAGAAAAATATTCATCAATTATTGTGTCAAATTTGCTCATATGTATAAGTGACTCAACTTAATTGGTTGCTGATACTAAGTCTAAAATTAAACTCAAAATTATAAAAAGTTAAAATTCAAAATAATTGAAATACTAAATACACAATTAAAAAAAGATTTATCAAATAAATTTTGCTAATAAATGACTTTAAATCACTTTTAAGTGTAGTTAAATTATAATTTATAATAATTTTCTATTTTAGATGTAAAGTGATAATTAATTTGATAAATTTCAATTCTTTTGGAATAAAGATTATCTAATATGACAACTTGAAAATTTTTTATACAATAGTGAACATTCTTTAACTAATATAAAGAAAAAATGAATCAATATAAAATGTTTATCTAAATAAAAGAGTTTCATATTAAGCTTAAAGAAATTTGAAATCAAAACAGTTGTATATTTTTCATTGAAATATCATATAGTACTAACCTTCTTTGTTATGTGAAGAAGATAGAATTATGCATATCCAATCAATATTTCGTCTCATTTTTCTATTTAGACTAATTTTCATTAGTGCTTCTATCAATTGAATGTAATTATTATACATTCTATCAATTGAATTTTTGCAATTAAAAATTTTTATTATATATAAATTTTCATTATAAAAAAATATTAAAATACATAATTTTCAAAAATAAAATAAAATAAATTCCTAACATTGGTAGTTGCCATTTTTTTTTAAAGAAAATGCCAATTCTAAGAATAACAAACTTGTTATCTAATATTTATACAATTTATAATAATTTTATTTTTAACATTAACAACATAAATTTTCATCAATGAATTTAACTTTGACATAAACATATTCCAAAAATAGTTCTAATGAATTTTATCTGACCTTGAAAGAATTCCCTAAAAATAATTAATTTTACTTCACTTAATATCTTTTTACTTAGAATAATTCATGTTAGGTTGTTCAACCATTTGGATAACCAAAAAATGAGTAATTTAATACAATTGAGAAAGATTAAATAATCTACAGATATAAATTAATCATACATATGCATATTTAGATAAAAGTTGAGAGAAAATTAAATCAATTATTGTTTCAATCAAGGAAAACAATTCTTATGGTAATTTAATGGGTCCTAATCCAGAGTTACTAGTAGCTCCAACATCTCTTGAATCATCTAATTTTATAGATAAAAAATTCAATTAAAGTATTCAATGTATCACATAGTGCTAATGTTGGGGAATAAGAAGCAATTGATTTGTAATTGATTTGATATTAGTTGTTATTTATAGAAATAACAATTACAAAGTCATTTAAATTAAAATTTATAAAAATTACTAATGATATTTTAATCAATCACTTTTAAAATTTTTTGAAATTAAAATTTTATTAAGAATATTTTAATCAATCACTTTTAACACTTTTTTTTATTCTAATTATATATAAAAAAGAGTCTAATAATAAAAAAATTCATTTAAATTAAAACTTATAAAAACATTTACTAAAGAAAATTTAACCAATCACTTTTAACATATTTCGGAATTAAAATTTTAAAATTTTAAATAGTTTAATTTCACATAAACTCTATTTTTAATTTTAATTGATTTAAATTAAACTTAAATAAATTAATAAAAGTTATATATTTAAGGATAAATTTATTAATTTTAAAATTTATAAGGGTATTTAGGTTGATCATTATTAACATTTTTAGACTTTACACTTTTATATATAGATGATATATTGATATATCTATCGATTTTTTGAATACAAAATTTTGTTTTGAATGACATACGAAATTTTTTAGGTATGAATTATGTTTTGAGAAAGTATATAAATATTGGTTTTGTCTATGTTGAACAATCTGAAAATAAATTTCAGTTTTGTCCCTTAATATAACTATATTTTGATTATGCTAATGATAATTAATTGTTAATCATATGGATATGTACTTTGCGATCTAAAAATCTTATATACAAATGTAGTTTGAGACACATTTTCCTATTCTCGATGTTTTGTTGGGTTAATCATTGTTGTAAACATAAGGAACTTTATATATAAGGCTATAATATTGTTGGCAGATCCATAAATCTTTAACAAATTATCCTTTTAAATTTGTTAATATCAAAAGAAAGTTTTTTTTTTTTAACTCTAAAAGTTACTGTTGGGGGCATTTAGTGGTCCAAAGGGCATAATGACCTTTTTCTTCATTAGAAACCCCTAGCAGATAGCCAAAGACATTTTTGGATATTTGTGTTGACCTAACATGACACACTTAGTACTACATTAGCTTGGCCACATCATTATTGTCCTTCTTTGTCCTACTACCTCCCATCTATAAATATGGGCATTCAGGCAGTATTATGGTAGGTTCTTTCATCTTGTCTTAAACTTTTTTCCTTTCTCTCCTTCCAACCTTATTCATTTTGATTTCTAACTTGCACATTAAAATGCAAACGTAAGGAACAATCCCTGCTTTTACGTTTGACCATTCTTTTTCCATTTTTTGTTCTTTCAAGAATATCCTTATATTGAAGCTTAACATAAATATTTGGCACGTCAGGTAAGGGCTTTTCCATTCATTAGCTAGCACAAAACAATGTTACTTAAGAAGAGAACTTTAAAAGGAGAGTCGACTGTTCTAGCCAAAATAGAGACATACAATAGCTAGCACTTAGTTTAACATGCTACACAACAAGTTGGTCTGACCATGGAGTAGTTTCAGGCCTCGGCTAAATAGATACATGCTCTTAAATAGATATTATAGACTATAATCCCACCCCAAACATTGAAGGTTCTTGACCTAATTACTCTAGATTGAGAAGTTATGGAAAAGCAATCGAGCTATGAAAAGGTGGAAGCCTCTTCAACCTCCAAAAAAGAATAGCATGACACCCTTGTTCACCACCAACCTGATCACAACTCAGCACATGCCATGACCCAAAAATCAAAACAAACTAATCTAAAACCCTAGCTAAACAAAAACTTAGAAGCTTTTATGTCAGTTATAGAAAAAGAGCTAAAGGCGAAGGTTATGGCTTTTGAAGACGAGCTTAAATTTTTGGAGATATCTCCCTTCACCAAAAAGAGTTATAAAGCCATGCCTCTCAAAGGGTTTAAAATATTGACTTTAAAAACTTACGATGGTATTTTTAACACTTTCGATCATCTAGAACTTTATAGAACTAACATGAGATACAAGGCACAGATGAAGCTCTAATGTGTAAAGGTCTTGCTACTACCCTCAAAGGTGTAGCTCGATCCTGGTATAGCATTTTAAAGCTGAGGTTACAAAAAGTATATACATGAACCTCAGTTGTTAACTTGTCCTGTTTCAAGGAACTCCTCTCATAGTCACTATCTTCCCTATTGGTGACATCTTTCTTTTCATACTCCTTATTGAAACTTTTTTCATTGTCAAAGTCTTCATTGTTAGAAAACTCAAACTCTTGAATAGGAGTAAGATTTTGAAATAAGGTAGTGGCTGAGAACACTATAATCTCGGGGGAAGATGAGACCCCTCAAAGGAAAAAGTGATGTTAATAAGGGTTGACCAAAGAGGAATAAAAGAAATGACATAGACATTTATGAGTGGGAGAATAGAAGAAGAAGAAAATTGATGAAACTAACCCTAGAAGGGGAAGCAGTTGAAGACAAAAGAATGTCAACCATAAAAGATGAGCTGACCTGATAGATAAGGAAATGAGGTGGATTCTCTATATCAAAATCTATTTGAACACATAATTTTTTCATGCTCAAGACTCGTTTTCCTCTTAACCTAGCATTCTCATCATTTTGTTGCTACCCTTCCTTAGACATGAGGTTGAGCCAGTAAAAATTTTTGTGATAGTCCCTACGTTCGATAATTAGTAGAACTAGGTTATTGTCATTTTGTTGAAACTAACCCCTTCAAGCTCTATCTTGAAACTATCGGCCTTTTTAGAACTGAAACTAAAAGACATGATGAAAATAGAATGTACCAAAAAAAATAGAGAGAACGGATGAAGAAAAAAGAATTGTAAGGTCAGAAAGAAGAAAAGCTTTTGAGGTTAAAAAAACTAGATCGAATAGAGAGCAAGAAAGTAAAAAGGTAAAAAATGAAAGCCCCAACAACTCTTTACATAGTTATGCCTCATATCAAACAACCATCCTAGATTGTGCCACATGCCAAAGAGCCATTGAAAGACGTATTTTTGTTTTTTCTCTTCTAAATTTTACCACCCAAACCACTTTGCTCTTCATTTAATGCAACCTCAATCTTCATGCCAGGTCAGACCGGTCAAACAGAACAGCTCTTCAAACCAAACCAACTTGGTGAACCAGTAGCCGATTCATCATCAGAATTAAAAAAAAAAAAAAAGACTTGAATGCAAACTTATAGGAAAATGTCTAAGTTCTACATCGATTAGAAGAAGTCTCATCCTAATTTTAGATCATCTAGGTCAAATGATATTTTGGCAACCTTCAAATCAATCATGCACTCAACCTAAAGCACATGCGAAAGATTGGACTTTCATTAGGATGGCTCACATCGCCTCACCTCAAGTTGTAGGAAAAGGCAATTCTTTTGATTTAGATTTCTGTGTCAACTTCGGCTATAGGAGATTGGTTATCTCTCCCCCCTTTTTTTAAGTTGGCCGACCTAAGCCAAATGAATTAATAGCACGCCTAACATTTTAATATCTAGATTACATGGGTGAGAGGATAGAATGTTTAGGGCATTTAGTGGTCCAAAGTGCATAATGACCTTTTTCTTTATTAGGGGCCCCTAGCAGACAACTGAGGGCATTTCAGATATTTGTGTAAATCTGATATGTCAAGTCGACCTGACATTCATAGTGCCACATCAACTTGACCGCATCATTATTGTCCCCTATTGACCCATTACCTCTCATCTATAAATATGGGCATCCAAGAAATATTATGGCGAGTTCTTTTGTCTTGTTTTAAACCCTTTTGCTTTCCTTCCTTCCGACCTCTTTCATTTTGGTTTTTGACTTGCACGTCAGAGTGCAAATGTAAGAAACAATCCTTGCCTTTGCATCTAACCATTCTCTTCTCATTTTTGTTCTTTCAAGAATATCTTCACATTAAAACTCAGCACAAACAGTTACTACAAATAATGAAGAAAAACATTAAATTGAGTACAGCTTCTTATCTAGCACAAAATTTTCTTTTTATTTGATTTTATTTTTTGTTTCTCTTCAAAGCATTTGCTCCATGCCTCCATCTCCTTCTTTGCATTTTTTGTATAATTTATTATCTGAATCTGAACCTTCTCTCTATTAAAAAAAATCATCATTTCTTGATAAATTTCTTGATAAAAATAGTGTGAATTGAGAAAAAGGAGCAGTTCATCATTTTTTCCCCCAATATTTACAATGATTTGAGATTTAATAATCTTGAGCTTAAATTTATTACCATCTTCTTCTTCCACTATCATCTTCAACGGCCCAACCTTTTCCTCTCGTTGAAGAAGCACTGAAAAACAGAAGTGATTTACTACAACTTATCCTTGAATCCAACCCAGGAGAAGAACTTACCCTTCAAAACACCCAAACAAATTCCCCAAAACCCTTATCCTCTTTCCTTCCCTCTACTCCCCCACGAAACCGTTCACAGCTAAAACCACCGTCCATCTCCGTATAAACAACCGAAACTCTCCATATTCTCTCCTCCTCCTCTTCTTCCTCTTGGAAACAGCTCCCTACCGCGAATCCTCCACCCTGCAACTATATTCTTTTCGTTTTTACTTTCCTTTCCGTTAAAAGAAAAGAAATATGAACACAGTTACACGGGAAAACGAGGAGGTGGGGAGGGGAGGCAATGGAGGCAGTTTAGATGGAAGAATGGTGTGAAACTATTTTACTGAAAATTGCTTTTAAGTAAAATGCTGACGTAAAATTCAATTGTCTAAACTCACATGTCTTTTGGAATAAAAGTTAAAAGAACTCTTGTTTCGGAAATAAGTTGCAAACAGGAAAAAAAGTCTATTTATGGATCCGAATATGTCTATAGACATCTCAAAATTTGAAAAATAAAAAAATTTAAATAAAAATTTTCGTTTGGATATTTCAAAAATTTTTTAGACGTCATTGATAAAATTAATAAATTTGTTAATTTTTTATATATATATTATAAGTGAGCCTGAAAAGATTCTGAATCCGCCTGGCATAACAATAGGATACTAGCAAAATTCATATTAAAATTCATAAAACACAAATTATTTGAAACAAGAAACATGTATCAGAAACTCCATTGCAGGAAGGGTAGAATCAAGGATGATCCCTCTTGAAACCCCACAAACAATATAGACTACTAGCTTAAGATATAAATGTACTAGTCCCTATAAGGAAGGAAGCATAGCCATTGCTCACAAACAGAAGAACAGGCCTGCCGCATTTGGTCTATAGATTTGGATGATCCCCACAAATTAAACGAGGGAGAAAGGAATCTGGTAATTCATTTGTTTTATTTAGAGAAGCTCTCTTTGTTTCGGAAGGGGAATAAGTATAATCTTTTTGGTTAGGTTTTTGAAAGGGAAACCCACCACTAAGGTTGGGAGTCTGGTTGAATGAGGAGTTGGAATCCACTTCAAGGCCTTGTTCGATGTGAAAAAAAAAAAAACACATTGATGTTTTTGAATATGGACGTTAACATGGTTCCAAAGCTTTTTTACAGTCTTGGCTCTTTCGTACGTAGAAAGATGGAGTCCACTAGATTTATCAAACTCCTATGGTTGGTGAATTAAATTAAGTCTTGGTAAATGGTAAAGCCTCAATTATTGGCAATGGCAGAAAAAGCAGACACCACTCCCCCATGCATTTCTTATTCTCTAACTGAAAGCTCCCCCTCTTTCCTCCTCTTTTTCCCGTCTCCTTTTACTTTGGTTGCTACTTGCTTAAGACATTTATTTATACTATAGAATCGAGTCAATTGACAAAAAATTTGACCTGATTAATTATTGTCGCATTTAAATCGCCATGCTCCTACATTCACGAACCATCGTCAAATAGAGGTGTACTCTAGAGATGTAAAGCTTTAACATTATCCCAAATGCAAACTCCGTCCTATGAACAAAAACAACTAGGTATGGGAGAGGAACCTTTGGGGCATTGAGTTGTCAGAGTTGATGTTAGATCGATGAAGACCCCGGGGGGGGGGGGGGGGTGGTTGGGGGGATGGTAATGTACCGGTACGTGTCAAATACATGGCAATGCATAAAAAAGGAGATTTGCAATGTGTGACGATCTCGAGAACCGGTCCCCGCCTTGAGGGTCGATCCATGGGCTGGTGGTTTGTCGATCTAGAAATATACCAATATACTATATATACCTGTACATTAACAATTTTTATAAGAATAATATATATATATATAATTGCAAAATAAGGATGATTATCGTCATGATCATTGAATTGGCTGGATGTGCCTAACTCTTGGTCTCACATGGATTCCCATGTGACCTAGATGCTTACGTTATGGGGAACTAATCAGTAGATTCGGTCCTTTCTTCCAAAATCTGTCAGCACCGCCCCCCCCCCCCCCCCCCCGCCTGGGGATAGTGTAGTGTAGATGTAGCTATGAAAGAGATTGATAAGATAAAAAAAAGAGATGAATAATTGTGAATGTTTGATGGGTTATTGGTACATTTTCTAGGCAAAGAAAGCATTTATTTTCAGTTGCAGAAAATGCAACGTGTAAAAGATTTCGTGGTTCAATACTTCAATTCTTGCAGTAACTTTATTAGGCAGCATAATGGAAAGGAAATGGAATAAAACAGGTGGAGAAACAACGACAAAAAGTATATATAGTGGCTTAAGGTAACTTCAAAATGCAGGAAATTTGTTGTTATATATCACGATAGTACAAGTTTTTTTTCTTTGCCTTGCCTTCACATTTTTTCTTCTTTCTCCAAGCCTTTTTTATGTTGGCTATGATTGTTAAAACTAGTGTTATACCATGGCACCTTCGAATTCCTTTTCACAATTCATAAAATAATATAGTAAGATTTAAAAGGCAAAAAGCTGTTAGTTAGACCAACTTCACATGATTTATGTTAATCATGTATATGTGATCAAACTCGAGATGATTTTTAATGCTTATGGTCGTTGCGGGTGTTTGCAAGTTCGAAAAAACTTAGCTTTCAGAAGGTATTGCAAATAAATGAAATAATTTAATTTAACTTTTAATTTGCTAAAGCATGAGCTATAGGATATATATACATATGTACATATATTAAAGAAATAGAAAAGAAAGCCAAAATATTAGGATTCTAATAATTAAATATTGAACATCATAAAGAAAGGCATTGTTTGCAACTAACCATGTGTAAGTGCATGCAATTAAGAAAAAAGAGAAAGGGTGGGAAGGGCTCCTTTCCAAACTTCCATAATTACTAGTAAGTTGTGAAGTAGATTAAATATGTAGAAGAAAAAAAGAAGCAAAGCCTATTCTACAGTTTCCCATTTCCATTAGTTTTCTTAAACAGTTAGATGCTCTTTTTGAAGTTTCCCACCTTTAATCCAACACTCTTTAAAGTACTATTTACTTTTAAGGCTACTTGCTTTTGTTTAGAAGAAATATACATGCTCTCCCTAGGCCTACACAATAATTGTTTAACTTTGGTGCTATTGGTTTCAGATCTTTCCAGGGAAAATGACATGAGATTGGAGCAGGGAAGTGCAGATATATAGCTAATTAATTTTCTGTTAATTTTCTTGTTTTTTATTCATGTGCTTGAACCCCTTCTTTTATGTTTTAACGAGTTAGTCATGTTTAATATTTGAGATTGTTAAAAATTAAAATTTCATCGTCAAAATAAAAAATTAAACATTTTATTAACAAATTACAAATTATTAGCATGTTGCAAAAATTTTGAATAAACTACTTAATAAATCATCATAATTAGATACCAAATATTACAAGACAAAGAGGCAGAAAATCAATTTTATCAGTCTACTTGATTGGTGCAGAACTGAGTTGAAATATTCTAAGTCTTTGTTGTTTTTTTATTTTTATTTTTTTCCTGATGTTGGGTGTTGAATTCCAAGTCAAAATTTGGCAAAAAAGAAAATAATTCCAAGTCAATCAAGTATATTAGTTAAGTTGAAATTTAGCAATAATAGAAAAAAAAAAAAAACTATTTACACTCATCTAATACACACATTTCACACAATCAAATAAAACATAAGTTTTCAAGATTCTTTTACAACCCATAAAGATTTTAGGATTTTTTACTTAAGTACCTGGAATAAAAAATATGTGATTGTATAATTTGAATGCAATACTTTAATGCATATAGTATTATCCTAATAGAAATGCAAGTTGATCCAAGTTTACATTTGATTCACTCTGAGTTCAGTATCTTAAAGATGACTTTCATTTAGAAAGACTAGTATTTTGTTATTTCTCTCTACAATTAACATATGTCCAAAATCCAAATTGCCAATTCCACTTTTCAAGGATTTTGGAATTTTGATTTTTGACATTAAAAAAGGTTTTCCATTGAAAGTAATTACAGTGAATGTAAATTATCCAAAGACTAATTATAGGTTTTTCTTCTGTTTAATTAATAATTAATTTGAAAAAAAAAATTGACTCTAGCTCAAGAGATAAGAGTGTGATAGGATTTGATAAGAGAAAAATTATATGCACATAATAACTACACAAATTTCATAAACATGCATAAAAATTTAACAATATAAGGATTAAATTAAAAAAATAACTTGAAAAGAATGCCTATGTATACAATTTATGTGTATGCAGCATTGTCTTTTGAGTATGATCCAACATTCAAATCCTACAACTCCTTTCTGTACAAAAAAAATTAAGTAAAAGAAAGTGGGCTCATTCCATTTTTCAATAAACTCATTCCACTATTCATATATGCTGAATCTATCCTAAATTATGAAAGTCATACTTGTGAATAGTTATTAAAATTTCATTGAAAAGTTAGGAAAAAAAAAAAAAAGAAGCCGAACCCGAAGAAAGGGGGGTTTAAAATTAAAAACACCATTAACTTTATATAATAAAATGAGATTTGTCATTAAGTTATATCTTAATTAAAACTTCTCTTCACTTGTAAAAACACTATTCTAGCAATTTGTTTGTTTAGATTACTACTATTGATATTCAAGCTTGAAAAAGCAAATGCGAAGCAGATTAGGAGGATATAGAAGATATACTAAATTAAAAGAAAATGCACCTGAAAAAGATAAAGGAAAATTATAATTATATTAATCCCATGGAAATAGATAATTTAGAGACCAACCTTTCCACCATTGGTATTGAAAAAGGATCAACTCAAGCTTAGGAAAATGAAAGTTTTGGAATTCGGATGTATAAAATTCACCATTTATTAAATATTACAAATTGGCATAAGTGAAGCATGCTTCCCGCTGAATAATTAATTAGACACTTGCGTTGAAACTTCCGATTCCAATTTATTTATATATATAATTACAGATATAATCGAATTGAGTTAAATTGATTTATTAATAGACTTAAATTGTAAAAAAATCAAATTTTGAATTTAATCGAGTTTCACGTTCAATACCGGAACATGACTTGTTATTTACTCAAGCAAATCGAATTCAATTCAATAGACTAAATAAAATTATAAATATAAATATAAAACATAATAGTTTCATTTTTTACTTATTTATTATATATATATTAAAATATACTTAAAAATAAAACCTTATTAAGTTCACGAGCATTGAAATTAAACATTAAAAACATTCGAATTTAATTCGACTTATTACACAAGTAGCTCCAATCAAACTTTATTTGAAAATGAATGAATGAAGCTCGGGTATTCATCAAATCGAGCTGGAGGGGTGATAAATCGATTACACCCTTAAGTGTTGGACATTGGGGCTTTTAGAAAAAGCTGTGGAGTTTCGGCTCATACTTTTGTAGCATGGATATCCTTTGTGATCTTTCAATGTAGTCTGAAAAGTGGGCCTCAAACAAAACCTTCAAGCTTGGGGCCTACTCAATCTAAACTGTGGTAATGGGTCCAATATTGTTTGAATTCGCTTATGCAAAATTGTCATTGATTGGTCTGGAAATCAATGCATAAGAATTCTATTGAATTGAGGGACGACAAAAATAAAAAACAGGGAAATATATTAACGTCCTTCATGGAGCTTTTTCTTAGTCTCACTTTGCTCATTCAAAATTTCTGCAAATTTTCCTTTGCTGATAGTTAAAACTCTAATTGTTTATCTCTATTCGTTGTAAGCCAAACATAAACGGATCCAAAAAATGCAAGGCATAACCAATTTCTATGTCCTGATTACAAGGAAAAAAATACAATACACGCTTCAAATATTAATGTGGCATATCCGGATTTGTTGTCACACCTTTGGTACAAACAAAAAGTTTGAAGTTTAAATCCTTCGTCACATCAAAATACATGAAAAGAACAAAATTAAAGGATAAGATTGCATGGCCCATCTCAAGTGGACAATAATGTAATTTTATCAAATGAAGATGATGTCATTTAAGCCAAATGTGCACCACAACCTCCATTTTTTTTTTTAAAGAAAACAGCCTCCATATTTTTAATTTATTGTTGAAATGGCTTAATTGCTTGTTTATACATTTTTTTTACTGCTATTATCACATAATAAAAGCCAAAAAATCACCTATTTTGTCATTTTACTCCATCTAAATAATTTATTTACTTTTACTAAATTATAATTATACATTTTATTTTTCTTCTCATACCATTTATTGAAAAATGAAAAAATTGTAATAATTAAAAAAAAAGTGAAAATCAATCTGAATATAAAAATTTATACTTGATGGATGAACAATACATGTATTTTATATACTATCAATTAATTAGATAATAACACTTTATTAACGCATAATATAAAATTTTAAAGGCCATTTAAATTAAATAATTTTAATTATTTAATTAGATAAGACACTACAAAGAATTCAATTTTAAGAACACATTTTCATTTATGATTTAGAGAATTGTCAGAATTTATCTTTTTTTTTATTTATTTTTACCGACCAAAATAAACCCGTCACTAATGGTTAATGTTTTAACAACATTTTTTACCTTTGATACTAAGAAAAAAAAAGTTTATTTTCTCACATTTCTCTAGATAAATTTTCTCCATTCCCCTTTATTTTGCGTTTTTCTTCATTTTCCATAAATATTCATGTTTTTGCTCAAAATCAAAATCTTATTAAAATAAAATTCTCTTTCTCCAATCAGAATCAGAATCAAACTCTATTTCTTCAATCAAAGTTTATCTTTTCAATTTTCCTTAATTTTTACAAATCAAATTACTTTAATTTTTCTCATTCCACTCTCATGATCGTTATTTTCATTACCATCTCCATCGCTGCCATTTGTCGTTGTCATACTTGTTTTCTTTAGTCAAGTATTCTTCTCCTTTAAATACTCTCTCCATTTGAATTTTGATTTTCTAGTTTTGATTTCCAATGACCAAATGGCTAACATTCACTTTTTGTTTCAATCAAGCTTACGTTTATAAAGGTGAGCCTTCTTGGAAAAACCCAATCAAACGTTGTTATTAAGGGGGGAGAAACTTCTGTTTTAGGCAAAGAGTTTCTGAACAGAGTCTCAACTACCAAAGATGCTAACAAAGCGCTCTAAATGATCGTTGAAAATTAGATTGAAAGTAGTGAACAACGAAATAGCGGCGTCAAGACAAGTTTTTCAATTTTTATTTAACCTTAGAACGTTGGAAAATATTATATTTCTAGTTTAGTTATTTAATGTTTTCGGTGATAGTTGTAAATGAGAATGGGCCATTGGTTGATAGGTGTAAAAGAGAATGGGCTATTAGTTGAAAGATGAAAATGGTCAAGACCAGATGTTGGTTTCTACACTACATTAGTTCAGGCCTTGGCAGCATTGTTAAGGGTTGACATAGGTCATAGTGATAGGGAATGTTGTTAATTTAGAACGTGGTGCATGTTATATTGGATAAAAAAAAGTTAATTATTAGTGAATAAACTTAATATTTGTATTAATTTTATTTATATTTTGAGTAATTATGTTTGAACATAAATTATTATTATATGTTAAATGATCATAACTATTTGAATATAAATAGATGATTATTCAAATAAATCATGATTATACAAATGGTCATAATCATTTGAATAGAAGTTTAGGTCGTTCATTCATTATAAATAAATATTTCAATATAACTATTTTCATTACTTCTTTTTAGAAAGTTTTAAGCTTTGTTGTAGTTTAGAAGTATAATTGCTTTTAAGAAAATGTTCTTTACACTTCAAAGCCAAAATTCTTTTATGTTATTTTTGTTATAACAGTTTTAGGGATAGTTAGATGAAAATTTTAAAACATTCAAAACAGGGGGAGTCGCCAACAATTTTTTTGCTAGGTATGATTGACCACCTAAAAAGTTTAATATTTTAATAAAATTTTAAAATTAATAAAATCTATTAAAAAGATAATTTGTAGTCTACGAAAATCAAAATCGAGTTTGGGCATATCATTACACATGAGAAAGGATTAGCACTTTTATAGTTTCGTTTTAAAAAGATACCAATTAACCATGTGTTATCCTTTAATTTTGACAAAAAAAGTTTTAATTTTAATATTTAAAAATAATTTCCATAATTTCTCTTATTGCAAAAAACATCTTTTTGTTTTTTTTTTTTTGCCGTTTGCTTGAAAAATAAATAAGAATCTTGCATGTTGTGGCACAAATCAAGTTTTTTTAAGGGCAATGAGTGATTTTGCTTTTCTAGTCGATTTGCCCCAAAACGTGGGATAAGATAGGGAGAGCATTGGGTCTTTATGTGTTCAAAAAGTCTGATAAAATTTGGGTGATTTTGCTTTTGGCACACTTGAGGCTATAGTATAGTCTTGACATATCAAATTACAAAATTTTGAATTCCTTAAAAAATCGACATGTTTGCTTGATTTTTTAGAAATTTAAAATGTTTTTTTCTTTTTTTTTGTTTGAAATTGATTGTCTCATTGTACATTAGCTAGAAAAAAGCTATCACCCTTTTATATCATAGTATGATCAAGCGAAGAAAAGGTTCACAAATTCAAGTTCATGCCCCTTAAAAGGTTGTGGCTGGTGAATGAAATTATTTGAGTGGTTTGGAACATGAAAGTATTCGAAAAAGGTGAAGGCATTGGATGAGTTCATTTTTAATAATAATCACCAATACCTTCGAGACTCTCATCATTTTTTGTATAAAAGTATAAAATTTTCCATTTTTATTTGAAAAGGCCCACTTTTTTCAAGAGGATTTTTTCCTTGCTTTTTCTTTTTTGTCCTATTTTTCCTCCATGATCTTGAAAACTGCTTACACGAGATTTTATTCTCAAACACTTGCAAATCAATTTTTGAATTTTTTTTAACAAAAGTTAGCAAATGCATATAAAAAAAAACAATAATTACAAATACAATCTAACCAATCAATATGTTATTATTGACAAATTCTAAAAATGAAAAATCATCCATTTTTTAAGAAATGGTAGTCCACTTTCAAAAATTTTGAAAACAAATTTATGTACAACAGTAGATCAAAGATCGTCTGTAATTAATAATACGTTTTCATTTCCACAATGTTGTATTTCATCTTAGACTTATTTGCTTCAAGGTGCTCAATCCTCTTTCATATTTAACTTTTCAAAGCTCTCGTCAATCTTAGATGAAAATGAAGTAAACTAGAAGATGACTTGGGCTATCAATTTTTTCATGACATGATCTTTTCTTGCAAGGAATTTAGGATTTTTTTTCTTTGGTTTCATCCATAGGGAGCACTCTTTATTCATCACATGATGGGATGTCATGAAAGAATAATTAAATAAATGTATGAATGACATGACATTTCCATGATGGATTTATGAATATGTATGCAATAAAGATAATGCATACTTCTCTAAAATGTAATGTATGTACCATTCAAGTTTGATGAGAATCATATTATTTATCTATGTATGTACACCAAATAACAAGATATATTTACATGAAATGAAGTATCTCTTCAACGCAAGTGTGATGGTAATCATATCTATGCACATGAAATGTAATGTCCCAATATATAAGTGATGAGTCACATTTATATGAAATGCAATATATGTACAATATAAACTATGTGAATATATATGCATGGAATGCAATGTCCTATTTCATGAGAGATTATTTGTTTGTATGAAATGAAATGTACATCTAATGCAAGTTTAAAATCCTATCATTTATGAATGTATACATACATGAAACACAATAAAATACTACATGAGTAATGAGATGTATGCATGAGAATGATGAGATATATTATATGAAATGCACTGACATATGACAGGATATGTTTACCCAAAATGCAATGGATGCATTATACAAATTTAATGAAATTGACACTATCATTCAATTGTGAATGAAATGAAGTGTATGTACAATCTTACTATTTTCAAATACAAAACATGATAAAATAGATGCAAAAAGGATCAAATGAAATGCAAAGAATAAAATAACATTCAAAATTAAACTTTTTTTCTTTAATTTTTACCTTTTTTTTTAAGAAAGAAATACAAACTTAAGAAAATATTTCCTATAAAAAAAGCACATAAAATTATCAAAAAGGATTTTTTCTTTATGTTTATGTTTTTATTATTTCACCAATAAACAAAAAATATTAAGAAAATTTTCCTTTTTTGAAAATTTTTATTGTTTTTTTGTTTTGAAATTTTTGTTTTTTATTTTGATTGTTGGAAAATACAAGAAAATATATATTTTTTAATATGTTTCAATGATGCAAATCTTGGACAAATAATGAACAAATCAAATAGTAAATCAAAAGAAAATTTATTGAAATGATTTTTTTATAATTTTTTCAAAACTTCAGTTTTTTTGCATTATTGTTTCTCCTAAATACAAATTGTACTGAAAATGTTCCTTACTTTTCCTAATTTGGTAATTTTTACAAAAACGTTGATATGGCTCTATTTAAGGCTAATACCTTAAGGTTTATTATATGTTGGGTTGGGATTTATATATCTAAAGGTGCCCAAATTGCTCATCACATCATCGTCTATTATAAGCTAGTAAGGCACTCTTATCTTCACCCACAATAAATTACAAATGACAATGGCTCAATTTGAGTAAAAGTATTTCGCTTATCATTATAAAGGTTATCATCTCATGAGAGTATAGGTACTCTACTCCCTCTTAAAATGAACAGAGCCCAAATATAGAGCTTATGCATGATGTGAATGTGCCATGTGTGAATGATGGAATATAACATTGGAAACCTAATCTTAAATGCTTTGCAATCTATCAAGAATACTATATAAAAAACATAAAACAATAAATGAATAAATGACACAATTAAAATAAAATGCATGTATTTTTTTTATTATTATGGTTATTTAAAAAAATAAAATCAAAATCAAGGAAATTAAAGTTAAATTCTAATTAAAACCATTAAATCAAAATTAAGAATAACACATAAGGCCTAACTCTAAAAAAAATTGTGCCTCCAATAGAGTCATCAAGCTATCGTAATGGTTTTGGGAACCGTTATACGAAAATTTTAAAATTTTTAGAGAGAGTTGCCACTAATCTTTTTAGCTAGGTGTAATTGGTCACCTAAAAAGATTAGCTTTGCAATAAAATTTTAAAATTAATTAAAATATATTAAAAAGATAATTTTTAGTCTACAAGAATCAGAGTTTAGAAGTACGGTTATACGTGTAAAAATATTAGTACCTCCATGATGCCGTTTTAAAAATGATATCAACTAATCATGTGTTATCCTTTAATTTTGATAAAAAAAAATCTTAATTTTGATATTTAAAAATAATTTCCATAATGTCACTTATTGCAACGAAAAAACATCTTTTTTTATTTTTTTAATCGTTGCTTGAAAAATAAATAAGAACCTTACATATCGAAAATTTTCTAACAATATTTCAATACTCTGACAATATTAAGAAGAATTTTCTCATCTAGGAATTTCTTAAAAATCACTATTCAAACTTTTCAATACTCCCATCCTTAGCGGTTCATATTTATCTTCAAGATCAAAATTTATAATATAAATAATGAAATGATACTTATAATCCCACCCAAATAATATTTTCTTTTTTTATATAAAAATTCATTTCTTGTCCTCTTGATTAAATAAATGTAAACGAAAAATTTATATTGAAGATTAGTCTAAATACCTTAATATACGTTGGCAATATTTTAGAAAAATTTTCTCATCACTACGTAGACATTTTTAAAATCTCATCCTTGAATGCTTGTTTTTATTATTTATTTTTTTATTTTAAAAAAATTAATTAAAGCTAATAATATTCATGTATTATCATATGTAATTTTCTTCTTAAAAATCTTTTTTTTCTTCATCTTTAATTAAAACATAAGTAAACAAAAATCTTTTGTATTGAATATTTTTTTAAATACTTAATTACTTTGTCAGCATTTTAGAAAAATAATCTCACCTAAAGATTTTTAAGAAATCACCACTTGAATTTCCTTAACATCTCATCATCAAAGGAATTTTTGCTCATTACGATTTTTTGGTAATAATAATTTCTTTAATTTATGTATAAGTTTACCATTTCATGCATTTTCTCTAAAATTATAGCCTTAAATATGCAATTTAATCCATAAATAAATAAGAAAATAAATAAAATATAAGGGAAAAATATCAAAATTGGATTGATCAACATTGGTCAAATGAGCCGATCAACGATCAACTTCTAGCAATAGGTGTGGATTGAGTTGAGTCAGCTCCAGCAATGCATGGGTCGATAAATAGAAATGAGTTGGGTTGGTAGAATTATTTTCTTTCTTTTTTCTCTTTATCAAAACTACATTGTTTCATTAAACACAACTCAACTATAAAACCCAAAAATTTTCTCTTCTTTCATTTTTATCATAATTTTCTCTCACTAGGTTTGAATCTCTTATAGGTTTAAGAGTTTACCTTTCTAAAATAGAAAACTCTAGAACCAGTAGCCACAAACCTAATTTTTAGTGCTGGCCTGCCATGTTGTCGTCGTTGACTGGTTATCATTCTACATAAATTTTTATCAGCACATCATCTTTTCATCTTTTCATTTACATGAGTTTTGTTTTCCTAAAAAATATCTATCGAGCCACAGATCTAAAACTTTAAATTGAAATTTTGAACAACCATTTAGCCCTTACGAGCTACCCAATCAACCTGAAATTTCAATAAACAATTGCCCTCCTTTCACTTTTCATTTCCACCATTCAGATTCGAGAAACTCACCACCGTTCGTTGCCGATCATTATGCCATCACTACTTATGGTGCCTAGTTTGGAGTGCCTTATCCTTTTTTGTATTTTATTAGCCTTCTTTTCCTTAGGTTCCTATTACTCCAAGATATCCTAGAACCAAGTCATAAAGAACTCAACCCCAAACTGAAATTCCACCCTTTTTTTTTACGCTTTGATTTTTTTTTCATACGATTCCCCTTAGGGATGTTGTAGGAAAATTGTTTTAGTTATTTTCGTTTTGTTCAGGTGGTTGTGTTTTTGGTTTTAGATTGTCGACGTTTATTATGGCTTGATGATTTTTTTTTATTTTTCTACGGTGGCTTTTTGGTGGAGGAAAAGGCAATGGCAGTAGGTTTCAGCTAGGGTGTATGCTGGTGTGTTGGTGGTTGAAGGTTATAGGTTTTAGTTGTGAGTACCAAAATGATGATGGGTAGGCCAGGTTTAGTGGTTGTTGAATGAGAATAAGTGCTCGACTAGGTTTTTTTAGGTCATTTGTGGACTTAGGCAATGGTGAGGGAAATGGTTTGGTTTTGGTTAATGAAGGCAGAGTGCTCAAAAATTTTCTTCCCTTTCCCTATGTGTGCATTTAGGTTCTTTTGTAGAATAAGGTTTCTGGTTTAGAAACCTCAAAATTGGATTTTTTTGGAGTTTTCTTCCAGCCTTTATAGTATTACTTGTACTAACTTTGGGTTATTAAGCTCTGCATCTTTTTGGTCCAAGAGCTTAGAAGAATTGCGTTAAGTTGCTAAAGGTAAAAACCAACAGGAAAAAAAAGAATCAGGAAAATAGTAAGGCAATTTGGAGGAAGGGTTTTGGGGGTGGAAAAAGTCGGTTGCCATGTATTGCCAACTTCAGGCTTGTCTTTTAAATTTTTTAATTTTTGAAAATTTTAATTAACTTAATTAATATTTATAAAAATAAAATTGGGCTTCAAAATGGATTATGGACCCTCAATAGCAAATGTGGGCATGAAGAATTGACATGGACTTCTATTGGACCTTCAAGCCTAAGTAACTTAAATCAAGCTTAAGTCAAATGAAATTAGATTGGACTTTAAAAATCAAGTTTGTATTCACAACTAGATTTTGGGTCTTTTAATTGGGCATTTAAATCTTAATTTAATATTGACCCAATAATGAAACTTAATTAAGCCTAAGCCCATGCAAAAAGGTTAACTCCGAAACAAAATCTAATCAAGCTCAATTAGATAAATCCAATTAAAATGCTTAAGCTGACCCAAATCAAAATGTTCAAATCAAGTATAAAACTTAACAAAATTGAATCAACCTAGATAAAATTAGGGATCTATAATTTCTATTCCCTTACTTATTTTTTCTTATAATTTGAAGGTAATTATATGAAATTCATATTTCGAATAAGGAATATACAAGGCAAAATTGGCAAAATTGACTTTTGAAACATGTATGAAAAGTTTCAAACATGCAAATGATTTTATGTTTTCATTTGGCATCAAAAGAAAATTGAAAAAGTATTGCAAATATGTTAATGTTTAGGTATGTTATTAATTCCTTGTTTTATTATGTTGTGTGAATTCAATTTCTTAATTATTTTTACATTGCTTGGGCTAAAATTTATTAATTGATAATTCTAAAAGTTCTATTTGAATGGATTTGGAATTTTTGGGGTAGTAATGCAAAAGTAATAGGTTAGAATTGTCTTGTTTGGAAGAAAAATAAAATAAAATTGACTCGATGCAATAGACATTTTCGTTAAATTACTATATCAAAATATTGATTACATCTTAATCATACCCAACCCCTGGTTTTAAAATAATAATAATAATAATAATAATAATAATAATAATAATTTATAATTAAATTTTATATTGAAATATGTTATATGGTGATCATAAGTTTAAACCAAATAATGTTATTTTATGCAAAATAATTCTTTGGAGCCATGTTTCGTGAATTGTTTTGGAATGGCGATCTAGATATGAATATATTAATCACAAAATATTGTGAAAATATTTAAAATTAAAGTTAAATATACTATAGACTCTTATTATACAAAGGCATATTGGTCATATGAGTAAAGTTTAAATTTATTATATATATCAAAAAAATGTTATGAACAATTAAATTGGTAACTAATAAAAATATATACTTAGGCTGCACAATGATAGAGAAATAACATTCTCATAAAAAAATTGAAATTAAGTTTGGAGGTTTCATTAGCCATGAACTTGGAATTGACATTTGGGCAGTTAATATGTGCACTAAAAACTCATAATAACACTTGAGACAATTGGTTTTCCCAAAATGTCATTAGCATAAATGAAACAAATTCAATAGCTAAATCTACATAGTTTGTAGCTATGATGTAGATTATTATGGTTGACTTAGAATAGCCATAAGCCAAAATTGATGCTACAATCTTGATCACATTATGGTATTTTTTGTTATATACATGGTCTATTTCATGGCTTGTACAAATGATTTATCATTCATGGTTTTATTCAAAGTTTTGAATTATGATGAAATTTTAAAGTATATTTACTTTAAAAACTACGAGTGATTTCAAGATTTTGTAAATATGAAAACTTTCATAATAGCAAAAAGAATGCTATTTGATTTATTTGGGTAATGGAAATGATTTTGTTCATGGTAATAAAATTATTAATAGTGCCTATAATGAACACTACAGTAAAATGGCGTATTAACGGCAATTTTGTAGCGGTCTTTCATTTACAAACGCCACTAGCTTTCGTGCTTTTATAAAACTTTAGGCATTTATTATCCAAACGCCACTAAATATTCAAATAGCGGCGTTGTTACTTATAAACGACACCCAAGACTTGATATTAGAGGCATTTCTTGACTAAAATGCCTTGAATATTTTTTATTAAAAATTTTGATGAATAATTAAGGCATATTTTTGACAAACAACGCCTTCAATAATCACGTCATAAAAAATTGTATGAGATTAATGAAGGCGTTGTCTACAAGAAATGCCTTTAATATTTGGATCAAAAAATTTTTTAGGCTTATTAAATTTATTTTCTTCATAAGTATATTCAATATTAAGCTTATCAAATTATTTGGATTGTACGAATGTTTACCATAAGGTTGTTGGTTCGATTCATCCTTTAGCCTATTTTTGGGTTTAGGCATAGATTATTTGTTATTGATTATTCTAGGCATTTTCTTGGTAAAAACGCCTTCACCAATTGCTTTAAAAAAATTTTCATAGAATATTAAAGGTATTTTTCGTGGAGAGACGCCATTAATAATCGATAGGAAAAATATAGGTCGATTCTTGAAAGCATTTTTGGTCAAACTTGCCTTCTATAATCCAATCAATGAATTTTTTTTTATTTTTAAAGGTGGTTTTATAAGAAATACCTTCAATATTCCATAGATAAAACTTGGATAGGATGGTTGAAGGTGTTTTTGGCTCAAAACGCCTTTAATATTCTCAACGATAAATTTTAATGGTCGGATTATTAAAGGAGGCTATATCCAAAAACACCTTCATAAATATTTTGTTACGGATTATTGAAGGCGTTACCCGTAGGAAAACGCCCTTCATAATCCATTCGATTAATTTTTGGTTGGTATTATTGAAGGTGTTTTTTACCCAAAATGCCTTTAATATTCCAGATAATAATTTTATGAGAGAATTATTGAAAGCGATTTTGGTAAAAAAAATACCTTCAATGTTTTCTGTTAGAGGTGATTGAAGGCATTTTTTTACTAAAAACACCTTCATTAATCGCATCAAAAAAACATAATTGATACTTTATATGTGAAGTCAGTTGTAGGTTTATGCCGAGAAAAACATTTACTGTCAGTTGTATATTTATGTTCAGAAAATATTTGGTTTATATATATTTGATACTATGAATTACATTTTGGAATTTGCATAATAAATGTTGTTGTATTTCAAAAAATGGACCACACATCCGAAATTAAAACTGATAATGTTGCTATATTAATATACTTTTCTGAAATACTCGTACTCAGTAATTTATTAAGTACACATAGTGTATTCATATTAAGTATAATAATAATATTAAACCAATACCCCCAATGTATAAACTTAAAGTTTTCATTCAACATGGTATGTTAAAAACATTATAACAATTTGTTCCATATATATTTATATTTAGCCAACAATGTCTAACTTGAAGGCTTATCAACATTGATAAATGACAATACATAATCACACCATTTTTTACAAACTTCATCTAGCTCCTTTTCTGTGAAGCTTTCTCTACCCTTCCACTAAAAAAAAAATCAAAAGTAAATGTTAAAAATGAGAACATAATATACCATTTTATTTTTTTGAACATATAACGAGTTTATAAAATTTATACTAACCTTGAATGGTATGGTCATAAAATCATGTAACACTATCTTCCGTATAAAATGAAGGACATAATATCCACATTTAGTATTACCGGGTTGACGAGGTGCTTGAAAATTAAATTGAGTCAGTTTAGAAAATATTTATCTAAACAAACTCAACATTAAAAGAATAAATTTGACATTTATTGGTAATGACACCCATTTCAGTTTTTTTTATCTTCTTATTGAATGCAGATATTACCCTAAATTAAAAAGAAAAAATTAGTGAGAACATAAATAAAATTTCTTATGAAGAAACAAAACATATATAATATAATAAAGTACTGTAATACCTCTTTATAAAAGTTTGAATATTGAGGTTAGACATCATCGTTGGATTAACTGAATTAAGAAAGTATAACATTAAGGACTTGGTGTCAATCACAATAAGCACCCAATGACGATTGTAAAATAATAACAATGATATACTCAGAATACGCATCAGATCATAGAATGGAGCAAGTTGAAGTAATTAAGGTTGGAATATAGCTTACTATGTATTATACGGGAGCAAATAATAATCAACTGATCTTTTGATGTATAGGATCACATGATTAGTACCATATACGACTGTGTCACTCTGCTCACTAATAAAGTTGGGGTCAATGAATCTAAATTTGTTCGTCAAGTATCTCCCCTTTAGCTTTCTATATAGAAAGCTACACGATAACAATCAATACTACTGGTTAGTATTACACCCTAATACTAACTTACTACATATTGAATGTGCATATTTATATTTATAAGCTAACATCATATAAGCAATGATTTCAACAGATTTCAGTAGCTGATAATTCATCCATTTCACAAAATTCTTTCACCTCATCCACACCAATGAAAGAAAATGATTGTTTATCAAATAAGTCTTCCTCAGACTCAATGGATATGAAGTTTACGCTGGTACAATTCTTCAACGAATATTTTGTTAACTCATCCACGGAAGCCTGGCCTGGGTAAGGTCAGATTTTGAGTCTAAACGTCCTCCTACAATATTTAATGAAATATAAGTATTAAAACCAAATCAATCAATATAATAAACAAATTAATATTCAAATTATAAATAATATCATACTTCTTAGGTGGTAACGGATGATGGGATGGCTTCCTTACTTGCAACAACAACAGAAGCTTCTAGTACGAAGATGATGCTATCAGGTTGGGGTACTGACATAACCTACTGTATTGGTGCCAACATGGATTCCAAAGCAGCGAGTCTTTGCTGTTGGTCATTGAAGCGTTGCTCTTGGTCATTAATTTATTGCTGTTGTTGCTCAATTATTGCTTTATATTGTGCATTTTTCATTCGTGGGGTTTTTGGTTGTTTACCAAAATACATTAATGGTAAGATAAATTTACCAACCCCATGAACCCGACCAAGTTTTTCTTTAGCGCCTAATGCTAAAGACAAAGGATATTTGCCATATTGGGTTTTCAGTTCACCAAATTTTATTTTGGCAGCATAATCATCCTGAAAGACAATAATAAGTTGGGCTATTAGAACAAATCTACACAAGCTAGTATACACTAATGCATACAACCACAATGCCAATCATACATTATATCAAAAAAATAGTTATACATACAATCTTTTTTGCCATTTGCTCGATTGCTTTATCTACGAAGGATCCATCCTTCCATAGATGTCCTTGTTTTCAGACATCCCATTTGGAAACTTTGGTGTTTGAGCTTACTGATTCCTATTAAATTACCGTAATAAAAGAATCAGAATGTATAAAATGAATGTTCTTAAATATTCCTTAATAAGTATAAAATAAGTGTGCGAATACATACAAGCTCATACTCCACATTTGCATATACTTTTCTTGCTGTTTGATGGTGAGATTGCTGTTTGGCCCAAATGTCTCGATGTTGTTCTTTGATTTTTTGTAAAATTAAAAAATTATGTCAATCACATATGAATATGAAAGGCTATATTGCATAAAGACTTATAAACTTGGACTAATTTGGAAATAGGTTTGCATACTGAGAAATCTTCTGAAAATTGATATTGAATAAAATTTATCCAATCTTCAATATTTATGACATTTCCATATGCTGCAGGTGGAACAGCCAAAACATTACCTTCACCAGCCAGCGATAAAATATATTTGGTTGTCAATTTACTTTTAAAGTCTTTGAAAAGTTTTCCAGTAGATTGTAATACAATATTTTGACACTCAATTGGGACATCAAATCTTTCCTAAATAAGTTAACACAAATAGCATCAACACATTAAGTTTTAATTAAATGATCATATAACAAATTTTATGAAATTGTTGAATAAACATACCACAACAGACTGTCATATCTCATCCTTTATATCATTAGGAACTCATTGCCAATTAGTGTACGTAATTAAAATCCTCTGACAGATGATGGCTCTAAATGAGTAGCTATCTTGGCAGCTTCTTTTGACACAGGCTGTCCACTTTGATTGAAGTCAACATGAATTTTTGTGTTAGTCACTTTGATTTGTTTATTTGAGGGTCTTTCCTTTTTTTTTTTGGCTTACACTTCTTTCTTTTGCATGTTCATTAGAAGGAGAATGATGTTGTTCAGAATTCATATTACCTGTAATATTGATCATAATTATATGACTTATATAATATGACCCTCTAAATTGATCATTATACTTAATTTAATACAACCAATACCATACTATTTACAAAAATAGCATTTAGCACACCATTCAGCAATGTGCTCATACACACCCTTCAACAAACCACTCAGAAACACAATTCAATCCCTCAATTTCATTTAAACTTATTTAGCAAAATAATATCAGACAACAATGTTCAACAAATCATTCAACATGAAATATTATTCAGACCCCCAATATCATACAATACCATTCGACAATATAATATCAGTCAACAAGGTTCAGTAAACCATAATATTTAATATATACTGCATAGAAACAACATACTTGCAATATGAATAGAATCTTGGATGACTATGTTGACGGTGATGTTAATGAAAATATGTAAACGCATATGTCAATATTAAGGAACTGAAAAAACAAAAATTCTTCATTGAATATTGTAAATAATACAGTAAACTAAAAAAAAGACTTACAGGTTAAAACAGAGGTTTACAGCGGTGATTTGTTGAAGGTCGGTGGTGACGAATGGGAGAAAGAAAGCAATGGTCTACTAGAAATGTGTTTAAGGTTTTCATTTATTTGGTTGAATAACGTAGCTTTTAATCATTATGTGTACCAACCCTCTATAAATTCCTATGTTCAAGGCAGGGAAATGAATATAAAATTAATTATTAAAGTCATTTCCATGGAACAACGCCTTCAATAATCACTTGAAAATTTTATTGGAGATTATTAAAGGTATTTTTTATAAAAAAAAAAATGCCTTTAATCATAAGCCTTTAAAATTGTCCAACCAACTTATTAAAGGCATATTTTATAAAAAACAATGTATTTTCTAATTCTTAAAAATTATAAAAGACATTTTCAGCAAAAAACCACCTTAAATAATTATGGATTTTCAAAGTTTATAACACATTATTGAAGGCATTTTATAATAAAAGATGCCTTTAATAATTTGAAAAAAAAAAATTTGAAAAATTATTGAAGGTGTTGTTATCTATAACCGTTTTTAGTAATTATATACAAACTGTGATAGAAATTATTAAAGGCGTCTTTCTTGGATATACGCCTTCAATAACAATGTTAAAATTTATGTGATGGTATATAGAAGGTATTTTACAATAGAAAACACCTTTAATAATTCCCAAAATATTTAGTGGGAAAATTTTGAAGGCGTCTGTTATTAACAAACGCCTTCAGTAATGGATTACAAAGTTTAAAGGTATATTGAAGGTGCTTTTTTTAATAAACGCCTTTCATTACCATGTGATATATTGAAGGCGTGTCATAATAAAGACACATTTAATAATCCGAAAAAATTTTTTTAAAAAAATTATTGAAGGTATTGTTATTTACAACCGCCTTAAGTAATTATCTACAAACTGTTATAGGAATTATTAAAGGTTTCTTTCTTGGATATACACCTTCAATAACAGTGTTAGAATTTGTGTGACAGTATATAAAAGGTATTTTACAGTAAAAGATGCCTTTAATAATTCTTAAAATATTTAATGAAAAAATTTTGAAGGCGTTTGTTATTAACAAATGCCTTCAATAATGGATTACTAAGTTTAAAGGTATATTGAATGTGCTTTTTTTAATAAACGCCTTCCATTACTATCGTGGTATATTGAAGGCATCTCATAATAAAAGACTCATTTAATAATCTGAGAAAATTTTTTTAGAAAAATTATTAAAGGCATTGTTATCTACAATCGCCTTCAATAATTATCTACAAACTGTGATAAGAATTATTAAAGGCATCTTTCTTGGATATACACCTTTAATAACAGTGTTAGAATTTTTATGGTGGTATATAGAAGGTATTTACAGTAGAAGACGCCTTTAATAATTCTTAAAATTTTTAATAGAAAAATTTTGAAGACATCTGTTATTAACAAATGCCTTCAGTAATGGATTACTAAGTTTAAAGGTATATTGAAGGTACCTTTTTTAATAAACGCCTTTCATTACCATCATGGTATATTAAAGGCGTATTATAATAAAAGACGCTTTTAATAATCCGAGAAAAATTTTTTAAAAAAATTATTAAAGGAATTATTATTTGTAACTGCTTTCAATAATTATCTACAAACTATGATAGGAATTATTAAAGGCATCTTTCTTGGATATATGCATTCAATAACAGTGTTAAAATTTTTATGACGGTATATAAAAGATATTTTACAGTAGAAGATGCCTTTAATAATTTCTAAAATTTTTAGTGGGAAAATTTTGAAAGCGTTTGTTATTAACAAACGCCTTCAGTAATGGATTACTAAGTTTAAAGGTATATTGAAGGCACCTTTTCGAATAAACGTTTTTCATAACCATCATGGTATATTGAAGGCGTGTTATAATAAAAGACGCTTTTACTAATATGAAAAAATTTTTTTAAAAGAATTATTGAAGGCGTTGTTTTCTATAACCGCCTTCACTAATTATATACAAACTATGATATGAATTACTAAAGGAATCTTTCTTAGATATACGCATTCAATAACCATGTTAAAATTTGTGTGGCGATATGTTAAAGGTGCTTATATTATATTCAAAAAATATTTATGAGGGAATTATTGTTGGTATTTTTTGTTAGTAAATGCCTTCCATAATCCTGTCTAATAAAAATCTTTCTAAACTTAGCACATCCAATCACCAACTTCAAGCTTCATCTTCATTATTATACTATTTCTCTTTCCAAACCAAGTACAATTTACTTTCCCTTTCTTTCCACTTTTAGTAGTCGAGCATTATCTTTTAAAACCCTATTTCGACTATTCATAACTTATTGACTTTAGCTTTTACTTCATTCGACTATTCCTTCAGCTTTTACAATTCATGATTTTCTTTTTGGTGAAATTTAAAAAAAAAAAAAAACTCACCTTATTTCACCTTATGTCAACCTCAACTACAAATACTCTTGGGTATTGTCTACATTAGCAGCAGAGTTTTAATAATCATAATATTTGGTAGCTAATAAATTACTTCACAACAAGGAGTTCTCGTTTTGTATAAGTACTAGTCTTGTTATTATCTTTTGTTTAAAACATAGTAAACTATGCAATTGTACATGTTTGTTTTCATATTAATTATTTATATACATTTGGTCTGATAATGTAGCAATTAATAAATGGATAAGAGTTGGATGTAAAAGTCAAGATTAAGTCAAGAGTACAAAGATGGAGTGAAAAATTTTCTTAATTTTGCATTTAAGAATACAAGTGAAGATAATATGATATTATGCCCATGTATGAAATGTGCTAATATCGAGTGGCAAATGCGTCAAGTTGTTTATGAACATTTAATTTGTATTAGCTTTCTATCAGGATATGCTAATTGATATTTTCATGGAGAGTCTGTATAGTCAAGGTCTTTCACTATAGTTTTTTTAACATCAAAGGCTCTCCATCACCAACATGATCCCTTTATAGCAGATGACATTGAAGGCATGTTACGAGATGCTTTTAATATTCATAATCAAAATTTTCATAATCTTTCTCCTTAAAATGAAGGATTTAATCAGTCTAATGTTGAAATGCATGAATTTGGTGAACCTGAGATAGGTGTACATGACCAACAACCTAGATGAAAAGCATAAAAGTTTTATAGGTTACTTGAAGAGATGAATGAAAAACTTTTTGAGGGATCGAAACATTAAATGTTATCTTTTTATGTTCATCTTTTTCAGTTAAAATGCTTATTTGGATGGACGAAAAACTCTTTGACTTTATTATTACAGTTTATGAAAGAAATGTTTTCTTTTGCAAAAATCTCTTAATCTTGTTAGGAATCAAAGAAGATGATCAAAGATTTAGGTCTCGTATATGAGAAAATTCACAGTTATCCCAATGATTGCATGTTGTATTAGAGGGATAGAAAAAAGCAAGAATCTTGTAATTTGTGTGGTATTTCTCGTTGAGTCGACAAAAACTTTAATGAAAGGTTGAATGATGATGGTGATGAGGTATGCATAAAAAAGAAGCCTGTTAAAGTTTTATGCTATTTTTCATTAATACCAAGACTTCAAACGACTCTACATATCTTTCAAAACTATAGATTCAATAAGGTGGCATTATGAGAAATAGACAAATGATGGATCATTAAGGCATCCTGTAGATTCTTTAGCATGGAAGTCATTTCATTCTAGGTTTTCAAACTTTGCATCTGATCCTCAAAATATTATGCTTGGATTGGTATCTGATGCATTCAACCCATTTCAAATGATGAGTACTTCTTATAGTACTTGACCAATTGCATTGATTCCTTACAATTTACCACCATAGATTGTTATGAAGCAACAGTTATCTATATTGTCTATGATAATTTTTGAAGAAAAAAGTTCGTGTAATGATATAAACATCTACTTACAACCTCTTATTAAAGAGTTAAAGTAATTATAAGAAGGAATTGAGACCTATGATGCGTCAAAAGCAGAGAACTTCAATATACGTGCTGCTTTATTATAGAATACCAATGATTTTTTTGCTTATGTAAATTTATCTGATTGGAGTATAAAAGGTCATTATGCTTGTCCATGTTGTACTGTACATATATGTTTGATGTGATTACGTAATGGTAGAAAGTTCTGTTATATGGGACATCATCGATAGTTAGATGATAATCATCGATTTAGATTCTAAAAACATCTCTTTGATGAAACTGAAGAGTTGAAGAGATCATCTTTACCCATTAGTAGGTCTAATATCTTGTCAAAGTTAAAAGATATCAATTTCACATATGAAAAATGACTCCATCAAGAAAAAAAGTGAGGGACATCTTTGAAGGTGTTTGGCCTCGTATTACGTAAGTTGATAATAGTCATACAAAAATTAGTGATCTTGATGTTCAAAGTGATGAAGAAGACGATGAAGTAGATGACCCCAATGAGTATGAGTTGTGGAAAAAAAAGAAGTATATTTTTTTAGTTACCTTATTAAGAATATAATCTATTACGCCATAACTTTGATTTGATGCACATAGAGAAGAATGTTTGCAAAAATTTTATCAGGATAATTCTCAATATGAATAGAAGATCTAATAATGACTTAAAAAGTTAGCTTGACTTAGTTGATATGGAGATTCACTTAGACCTTTATCTGATGTTACTTTTTAATGGCAAATATCAATTGTCTGCTGCTTGTTTTAGGATTTCTAAAGCTGAAAAATATGTGTTTCGCAAGGTTTTGAAAAATGTTAAAGTTTCGGATGGCTATGCATTAAATATATCAAGATGTGTGAATATGAAGGAGCAAAAACCTTCTTCATTAAAGTTACACGATTATCACATTTTGATGCAAAGACTTACTTTCAATTGCTTTACGTTCATCAATGTCAAAGTAAATGACTTCTGTGGTAATTGAATTAATTAACATATTTAAATCTCTATGTCAAAAATGTATGAATGTGGAAGAGCTTGACAAAGATCAAGATCGAGCCACGATTATTTTATGCCATTTAGAGAAGATCTTTCATCTAAACTTCTTCATTATTATGATGCATTTGGTTATCCACCTTTCATATGAAGCAAAGGTCGGTGGGTCGATTTATTATCGATTGATGTATCTTATTAAAAGGTATTATTTGTTAATAGATTGATTACATTTTTATTGATTATCAAGCCAATCTACTTAAAATAACATATAACTAATATTTTATGCTATAGGTTTTTGGGGAGGTTAAAGTCTTATTATCGCAACAAAACGTTATTCGAAAAGTTCTATTACTGAAAGACATTTAGCAAAATAGTGTATGACATTTTGTTTTCATTATTTGGAAGATGTTGAAACGAGATTTAATAAACCTTCGAGAAATGTTGGTATGTAGCATACAGACTCGACCTACAATTATCTTTTTCAAAGTTTTGGATAACCCATAGGTAAAGTTGAATTGGTAGAGTTAGATGATAAATCTTGGGCACAAGCACATCGATATGCTCTTTTTCATCATGACTCAATTGAATCATTTGGCATGTAAGTTTCTAGCAAGGAAATTATTCATTACATTAGGCATAATTTATTGTGTTTTTTTTTATTGTTAATACTTTACCATGATGCTTTATAGTGAGTATAGAAATAATTTGAGAGATCCTGTACATTATCAACGATCAAACCTTCGAGAAATTGATAAGTTGTTCGCTGAAAACTTTCATGAATAGTTAGGAGCAACTGTAAGTAATGCCATACTTCCCATTATTTTTTATCTAAATAAAATGCTTACGGTAAAAATTACATTAATAACATATATATATTTATTCCACTTTTATAGGTTTGGAGTAGAAGGCTTGTTAGTGAAGAGGTGAAGTGTCTTTCACATGGTCCGAACCGGATTATGAAATGATACAAAAGTTTCATCATTAATGGATTTAGATTTCACATAAAATCTCATGAGAGATTTAGAAGTACATAAAATTCAAGAGTTGTTGTGACTTCATCAACTACTAGCTATGCTAGTGCTAGGGACACAAACTCTTTAGAAGAAAATGTTGACTATTATGGCATGATTAATGACATCATTGAGTTTGATTATTATGGCAAGTGGAAAGTTATCTTATTTCGTTGTGATTGGGCTTATATGAATAGTGTGAGGGGTCTTAAGAAAGATCAATATGGATTTACACTTGTGAATTTTTCTCGATTAATTCACACTAGACAATAACTCATCGATGAACTTTATCTATTTTCATCTCAAGTCAAACAAGATTTTACTCTAAAGATCCGAAAGAATTGGGTTGGTTTGTTGTTCTTCGAAACACACCTAGAGACTTATTTGATATGGGTTAGATACCAAAGATGATGTTGAACATGGAACTGAATGTTATCTTTTTGCTGAACAAAACTTGGATGAGAATATCTCCAGTACCTATGCTCAGTGGGTCTGCGAAGATATTACTGAAGACATTTACGAACCATGATTTCGTACACCTATAATTTGTAATTCGAGTGTTTAAGACATAATGTCGTAAATAATAGTATATAAATAATGTCACATTCGTTATTGTATAATTATTGTTTTCTAAATCATACATTATATTTTGATTTAATTAAATCAATATGTTCTTTATATATCGTAGGTTTTGATTTCTTAAATTGAAAATGTCTTTATATATCTTCTGAACTAACATTTTTTCTATATTCACTTTTATAATGTAGGTAAGCTATAATGCGGAGAAGTAAGTTGCAAGGAAAATAAATCAGAGATATTAGTTCAGAACCGTCTACGACACTTGTAGATATTGGCTATGGATTGAATCTTTTGGAGGTAAATGAACGTACTGTCATATCTAACTCCATCACTTCTAACCCTTCAACTGATATTGGATCTGGCAATATAAGAGGTCCAGGTTTAGATAATACCCCATCAATTGATTATGCTTTAAATTTTAATGCAGGTATGATATACTCCAATTTTAGAATTTGAGTATAATGATAAAAGTATTGCAATTTTACAAATATATTTTATATTTGTTGCAATTGATAACAATGGTCAACGGAGGATCAGAGGTCAGACAACTTTGAAGGAATTGTTTGCAGTACCTCCTAATGAGCGTATTGTAGTGTCTGCAAACTCTGATAGGCAACCAATTGGTGAAGAGGCTTAACTATTGGCTAGATTTCTAGGCATGCTAGCCCGTAATGGAATGAAATTGCCTATTCATTATAAAACATGGCATAATGTTCCAGAAGAAGTTAAGGTTGATACGTTAAACTTTATTGAGGTATTAGTATAATTAATTAGATATATTCAAATTTTTTATTTTACATTTTGTTTACTTATTCAAACTTTTCTTTTTGTATTATTACAGTCAAGATTTGTACTTGAAATACCAACTTCATTTGTGCTTAAGTCATTAGGAAAGAAATGGAAAGATTATAAGCATAGTTTAAAGAATAAGTATTTCGATCGAAATACTACTGTAGAGGTGATGATGTAAAATTTACCCTATAATGTGATTAGGTGGCAATATGAATAATTGGTTAGATTTTGGTTCTCAAGAAAATGAGAGGTACTAGTTTATAACTCTGTATAATATAATGAAATGATGAAAGTGTTTGATGGTTTCAGTTGATAATATTTGTATTTCTATCATATACGTAATTAATTTTTATGACAAGAAAGAGAACAGATTGGGATTAGTAACAGAAAGCAATAGAAATATAGCCACATAAGTGGATCAAAAAGTTTTACAAGAAAGCAAAAAAAAATCATAAGTTTATGATAATTAACTTATTCCAATGAATGAACTTTTTCTGTCATAAAAAGGTAAATATGGAAATTAACATTTATTGTTCTGTTTTAATAGATTTGATTGTTTTAATATATGATATTAAACTTATCGAAAGTTTTGAACTTAGTTACACAGATGATATGTATGAAAAGTTACTGTTTACGTATATTTACGCCTTTATTATATGGTTGTTGTTATTATAGTATTTTAATAGTTTTGATAGCTTTAATAGTTGATATTAAGCTTTTTTGATTGACTGAACTTGGTTTCTATGGTTGATATGAGAGAAAAAATTGTCAGTTATGTTTGTTTGGGAATTTTTTTGTATATAAAAAGCAAATATACAAGTAAATTTTGGATGCCTTTCAACATATTGAATGGCTTCAATCCTTCATATTAAACCGAAAGAAAATAATTGAATTTGGTTTCCATGATCAATATGTGTGAAAGCCCAAAATGCTTTTGTGAGAAAACACTTATTTACAGTTGGTTGTAATCTTGTAATCTATATATTTATATTTGTGTCTCTAGAATTAAGTATTTGTATCCCTAGAATTAAAGAAGATTTAGTTTCTTAGTTTAACCCCTAGTTAGTTGTATATAAATCTAAGATTCTTGTATAATTCATAATAAGCAATTTTTCAATATACATTCAGTTTCCACATGGTATCAGAGCTTTAGGCTCTTCTTGGGAAGCAAAATTTTCAGCCTTCATTGCTGATTTTTTTAGGCTTTCATTGCCAAACCTTTTCAAAGAAAGATATCACTACCACCCAATTTGAGAAAATGTTAACTGAGAAAATCACTAGAGTACTACAGATGTCTCAGAAACAAGGAGAGTTCAACAGGAAAGAGATTGAAAAACTGAGAAACTTATTGAAAATCCTTGAAAAGCCTACTATGGTATGTTCTTTGGGTAAAGTTTCTAGTTCAGATAAAGCTTCCGATTCTCATGGATTAAATGTCTCGGTTAAGCCTATTACGAGTTCTTGAGTCATTGACTCATGAGCCACAGACCATATGACACATTTCTCACAAAAGTTTAGTACATATAACCTATGTCCTAGTAATAAAAAAATTATTGTTGCTGATGGTTCACTTACCACAGTGGCAGGATTAGGAGATGTTCAAGTTAATCCCTCGTTTGTTCTAAAAAATGTTCTTCATGTTCCTGGATTGTCTACTAATCTAATATCTATACAAAAACTTACCAGAGATATAAATTGCAAAGTAACTTTTTATCCCTCTTATTGTAAATTTCAGGACTAGAGTTCGAAAAAGATGATTGGACTTGCTAAGGAGAAGGATGGATTATACTATCTTGAGACATCAAATAACACAAGTAGTATCAAAAATAGTTTACCTTTGTCATTTCTTTTTGAAAAATCTTCTAATAAAGAAAAAATCTGGCTTTATCATTTTCGTCTTGGACATCTTTCTTTTGTAACCTTAAGAAACATGTTTTCCTCATTGTTCAAAGGATTAAATGTTGAAGATTTTCATTGTGATATTTGTGAATTTGTAAAACATAGACATGTGTCTTTTCCAATCAGTAACAAAAGAAGTTCTACTCTCTTTTACTTGATTCATAGTGACATTTGGGGTCCCTCTACAATTCTTAATATTTCTGGTGCGATATGGTTTGTTTCATTTATAGATGATTGTACTAGGGTCTCTTAGATTTTTTTACTTAAATCTAAATCAGATATGAATAGTATATTTTTAAGCTTCCAAAACATGATCCAAAATTAATTTGGAGTGAGAATCAAGAGATTTAGGTTTGATAATACAAGAGACTACTTCAACCAGAGTCTATCCACCTATTTCCCAAAAAAGGGGATTATCCATGAGTCATCTTGTGTTAATACTCCACAGCAGAATGGAGTGGCAGAGAGAAAAAATAGCCATTTACTAGCCACAACCCGAGCCTTTCTTTTTCAAGCAAATGTACCTAAATCTTATTGGAAAGAAGTTGTTCTCACTGCCACACACATTATAAATAGGTTACCTTCAAGAGTTTTGGGATTTAAAACTCTTATGGAACTACTCTCACAATTTTATCCCAACCTCAATGCCACAAACAATCTCACACCTAGGATATTTGGTTGTACATCATTTATTCATGTTCACAGTCATAACAGGGGAAAGTTGGATCCAATAGCGATTAAATGTATTTTTGTGGGGTATTCTTCAACTCAAAAAGGATATAAGTGCTATCATCCTCCTACCAAAAAATTTTATGTGTCTGCAGATATCACTTTTGAAAAAAATAAATCATTTTTTACTCAACCTTATCTTCAGGGGGAGACTTCATTCATGGAAGATAAGGATAAAGACTTTTTTTTGCTTGATTTACCTCATTCTTCAACATTTACACCCATTAATTCTTCTGAGTCGAAACCAGTTTCTGCTGAGCCTAAGTCAAACACTGAATTTGAGTCTGAACCCATTCCAAATACGAAAGATGTGACAAAGGATAATATTGTTCTTGATTCTATGAAGGAATTACAGGTGTACTCAAGAAAGAAAGTATCAGATCCTGAACCAGTGCCAGTCCAAGAACCTGATCCTAACTCTGGAAATGAGGTAACTACAGTTTTTGACTCTATTTCTCAAAATGAGCATGAATCTCCTAAAACTATAACTAGTGATTATGATTTGCCTATTGCCATTAGGAAAGGAACTAGAGAATGTACCAAGCATCCACTATACCCAATATCTAATTTTGTGTCATTTGAAAAATTCTCACCATCCCACAAAAATTTTCTTGTGAGCCTAAACACTATTTTTGTTCCAACTACATTATCCGAGGCATTATCCAGTGAAAAATAGAGGCAAGCCATGAAAATAGAAATGGAGGCCTTAGAGAAAAATCAGACATGGGAATTGGTAGAGTTGTCTAAAAAAAAAAATTTAGTGGGGTGTAAATGGGTTTTCACTGTAAAATACAAGGCAGATGGTACTATTGAAAAGTATAAAGCCAGGTTAGTGGCTAAGGGCTACACTCAAACCTATGGAGTGGATTACCAAGAAACTTTTGCTCCAGTTGCCAAGATGAATACAGTTAAGATTTTGTTATCATTGGCTGCAAATTACAATTGGCAGCTTCAACAATTTGATGTAAAGAATGTTTTTCTACATAGTGATTTGGAAGAAGAAATATATATGAAGGTTCCACCGGGATTTGGAGGTCATCTAGAAGCAAACAAAGTATGTAGGCTAAAAAAGGCTTTATATGGCCTTAAACAGTCTCCTAGAGCTTGGTTCGAGAGATTTGCCAAAGTGATGCTAGTAATGGGATATAAACAGAGTCAAGGAGATCACACATTGTTTATCAAGTACGTTGATTCAAGGAGAGTCACAGTTCTATTAGTGTATGTTGATGATATAATTATAACTGGAGATGATGAAAAAGAGAGAGAATCTATAAAACAGTGTTTGGTTAGAAAATTTGAGATAAAAGAGCTAGGGAGATTGAAATACTTCCTAAGAATTGAAGTAGCTCACTCACGGCATGGTATATTTATCTCACAACAGAAGTATATGATGGATCTTCTGAAGAAAACTAAGAAGCTTACATGTAAACGTGTAAATATCCCTATAGATCCTAATCATAAAATTAGAGAAGCTAATGAAGATGCTGTTGTAAATAGAGAGATGTACCAAAGATTAGTTGAAAAACTCATTTATCTCTCACATACTAGACCTGATATAGCATATGTTGTGAGTGTGGTAAGTCAATTTATGCATAGTCCTAAAAAAATGCACCTACAGGCTGTCTACTATATATTACACTATTTGAAGGCTAATCCTGAAAGATGTATCTTATTCAAAAGAAATTCAAGGTTAGTTCTAAAAATATATACAGATGCTGATTATGCAGGTTCAGTAACTGATAGAAGATTCACTTCAGGCTATTGTACTTTTTTAAGTGGTAATCTTGTGACTTGGAGGAGTAAAAAATAGAATGTGGTGGCAAGATCAAGTGCTGAAGCAGAGTTCAGAGCAATGGCTCAAGGAATTTATGAACTACTATGGTTAAAGATTATCTTAGAAGATTTGAAGATCAAGTGAGATAGACCAATGAGACTCTACTGTGATAACAAGTCTGCAATAAGCATTGCACATAATCCTGTACAATATGACAGAACAAAATACATTGAAGTAGACCGACATTTCATAAAGGAAAAACTAGACAGTGGGTTGATTTGTACACCTTATGTATCAACCAAGGGTCAACTTGCAGATGTGTTGACTAAAGGTCTCAGTAGTGCAACATTTCAAGGAATTATTTCCAAGCTGAGAATGAAAAACACCTATTCATCAGCTTGAGGGGGAGTGTGAAAAAACACTTATTTACAGCTAGTTGTAATCTTGTAATCTGTATATTTATATTTGTATCTCTAGAATTAAGTATTTGTATCCCTAAAATTAAGGAAGATTTAGTTTCCTAGTTTAACCCCTAGTTAGTTGTATATAAACCTAAGATTCTTGTATAATTCATAATAAGCAGTTTTTCAATATACATTAAGTTTTCACAGCTTTTATTCTTTGCATATGTTTAAGACTATTGTGTTGTTATAGGGCCAAAATATAAATAAAAGAGATTAAAATTATTCAAAATTTTGATACTTGATTGACAGGATTGATATGCATAAATAAGTTACGATTGATATGTATCCTATCAAATAACATATGTTTTTGTATAAGAGAATGAGATAGGCGGTACAATTAGACGTGTGAAACTTTTTTGCGTAACACACACAAAAAACTGATCTTACATGAATGTCGAAACACAAGAAATTATGGTAATTTGTATCATTTATTTTAACATAAAGTAAATATTAACTCTTTTTAACATATAATCAATTAATCATTAAACTTGATAGTTGTATATGATAAATTCACAAGAAAAAATGAAAGAGAAAATGGCTGTTGAGATTGAAGTAGAATCTGAAGTTTCTCTTAACATGCAAGAAATGAAAAATCGGATATTCATAGAAGTTGCTAGAAAAAAAAGCATGGACGGGTCCGAGGCCTTGGATTGGGTCCAACACCATTTGCCTACTATGGACATAACTCTCTGTAATTTACACTCTCAGCAAGTTAGTCTTAACGAGACATTTCAATATTAAGAGGAAAGTTACAAACTATGCAACAACGTTTTCAGCAAATTGAAGCAGAAAGAGAACAGAATCATGCCAAAATTGAAGAAGAACGTGCTAGAATGGAACTAGAGTGTGTAAAATTTTAGCAGTTGCATGATTGATTCGATTATCTTATGAATTTTATGCAATTGATAATTTTCAAGAAATGATCTTGGTGCTCCATCAACTCAGGTATTATATTTAGTAAATATTAAAATTTTTAAATAAAAAATAAGCATACAATAAAGTGTTAAAAATTGTATGGTATTATTCGATAGGTTGTTGAACACGCTAGTGACCAAGGTGAAAAAATTTTTTCATCAATTGGCAGCCAGCAAAATGTATGTAGTCATCCATTTCATACATTTTAATTTTTTATTTGGTTAATGTATTTACAATATTTGAATGTTATTATACTAATTATTAAACTTTATATTAATTAGATGTATATTTAAACGTGAATGAAGTTAATATTAATTTCAGTTTCTGAATTTAAGCTCTTTATTGAAAATAAAATTTATTATAAGAAATTAAAAAAAATATATTTTTACATAATGGCAGTGTTTGCATTGGGCAATGCCGCTAAATGAATAATTTAATGACGTTTGTAGCATAAAACACCATTATAAGTAGCGGCACTCTTTCAAGCAAACGCTGCTAGGTAGGTGGCGCTTTTTATAAAAATGACTTGACCAATGGCATTTTTCTCATAACAATGCCATTGAATTAGCGACTCCTAAAAGATACAAACGCTGTAAATATTGAGATGTTTTCATATTCAAACGTCATCGATGCAATGACGTTTTTCTCATAAAAATGTCACTGAAATAACAGTGACTAAAAGATATAAACACCGTTAAGATTGAGCTGTTTTTATATTTAAATGCCTTTAAAGTAGCAGCATCTGAAAGATATAAACGCCGTTAAAATGACAGTGTTTCATATATAAATACCATTAATATTGAGGTATTTTTCAAAAACGCCGCTATTTACTGCAACGCGTGTATAGGCGGCACTCTGCATGATATTTTTTTGCAAATGCCGCAACCTTATAGTGGCGTTAATAAACACCGCTAAACGGTAAAAAAATTGTCGCTAAAAACCAAAACCCCTATAGTGGAATAAGCATAAAAGTCTCAAAAGTAGACTATAGAAGCATGATTATATTTGACATCATACTTATTGACATGTAAACTCTTATATTGACTTAAAATATAAAATTTTTGAAACTTTTATGAAAAAGAAATATTAAGCTATAGAATATTTGCTAGTTATCTTTCACTAAGGGTAGATTTGAAGGCTCCTACTTAAAAAAAATTATCAAATAGTGAAAAGATAAATGAAATGATAACTTAATTAAGTATATATGATATCTTAATAATTGAATGGAACATTCTTTAATAAAAGAATGCATATTTGCATATGGTGGGGGTGATAAGGATAAAAGAAATAAAAATTGTCACCATAGTATTGTAAGATTGTAGTATAACTTTATGAGCAAATGATACATGCTAATAAGTTTAGTACAACTTACTAAAGTAAAATCATAAAAAGGTCTTTAAATATCTTAAAAGGACTAAAATGACTTGGTTTATTCATTGAGTTTATACAATTGTACTAGAAATATAATTGTATTAAAAATGTATAAAAGTATGATAATAGAATGATTGAAATGTATAAGTATAGAGTTATGGCCATAATCATACCAATTATTTCTTAAAATAACAAGAATGAGGTAAAAATGTCTAGAGCATATAAATGATATGCACAATGAAATATATAGACACATTAACCTATTAAGTGATTATATTAGAGATTCAATCTCAAGTGAGGGTAATAACTATAAAAGAAAATTGAATTATAAGATATTTGGTTAGTAGTACTACAAATAGAATGTGTTTAAACCCTTACTATTATATACCAAAAATAGGAACCCAATTTTGAATTAGTAACTTTTAATTATAAAGTTTAATGGGTTAAAACAAGTTATTATCATGTGTCTTTTAAACACTAGTAAAATCCATTCAAATTTTAGAAACTAGTGTGATCCATTACGTGAGTAAAATGCGTTTTTTATACTCTTAATGAAGTTTATTATTTAAAAGTCTAAAGAAATTGAGATATTATGAAAACTCTACTAATAAAAACATAGAAGTTGTACCACTTCAACAAGAAGAATTGTAATTTCTCTTGTAAATATTTACGAATAGGATAAGTACATGACTATAATAATATTAAAGCGCTTATAAACCTCTTATAGAACAATAAGTAAATATGATGTGTGTTATATCTTCAATTACAATACTAGGAGTTAAGGTTTAATCTATGAACACCATTAACTTTGTTAGAATTTAAAAGTATATATACTAATTGAAAGTTTAAATCAAAAGATACCTTTTTGTATTCATAAATTTGTTTGTGTGAAAAGTTAAAAATTAAGCACTAACATTTCAAACTAGTGAAAGATTGTTGGTAGTTTAGATTATGGTGTATCTCACATTAGATAAAAAGAGTTAATTATTAGTGAATAAACTTAATTTTTTTTATTAATTTTATTCATATTATGACTAATTATGTTTGAACATAAATAATTATTATATAACAAATAGTCATGACTATTTAAATATAAATAAATGATTGTTCATATAAGTCATGATTATATAAATTGTCATAACCATTTGAATACAAATTTATGTTTATTCATTCATTACAAATAGATTTTTCAATACAACTATTTTTACTACTTTTAATTGGAGAATTTGAAATTTTATTGAATACTGGGGGCATAATTATCTTTAAAAATAATATTTTTCTTGTCTCAAAATCAAATCTTTTTCTATTATTTCTATTCCTTTATTTCCTTTTCTTATTACAGTGTTACTTGTTGGCATTGTGACTTATTTTTTCAATTAGCAAATTTTAATAAGTTAATGTTTGAATTCTTTGGTTGATTTGAGTTAAATTCAACTTAAAATTTTAAGATAGTTGTGATTAAGTTATTTGTTTAAAAAAAAGAAGAAGAAATGATTTTTTTAAGTTAAATAATTAAAATATAAATGTATTTATTTTTAAGAATTTTCAAAATTTTAAATTTATTTTTTAATGAGGTGGAGGTAAAGTAAAGAAAAAAAATTGCCATGTGCACTCCAAAAATGCATATTTATACACAACAAGTATATTTAATTTGATCTCGACGACAGAGCATAAAAAATTTAAAGCCAATGGCGATCCCAACAGCGCTGATCCTTTCTTTCTTCCTCCTCTTCCTCTCCTACTCCACCATCGCTCTTTCCGTAAGTACCCCTCAACAACCCTCATAATCCTCTCCACATCCCCATCTCTAACCTCTTATCTCTCTTTTTCTTGCATGCAGGGCGATGAAGATTGCGTTTACTCAGTCTACATAAGAACCGGATCCATCTTAAAAGGCGGAACCGACTCCCTCGTCAGCCTAAGACTCTACGATGTCTACGGTGAGTTCATCGAGATCAACAACCTGGAAGCTTGGGGTGGATTAATGGAGCCAGGACATAAATATTACGAGAGGGGCAATTTGGACATTTTCTCTGGTAGGGGACATTGCTTGGCTGCTCCCATATGTGCCATGAACTTGACCTCGGATGGTTCGGGTGCGCACCATGGATGGTACTGTAACTACGTGGAAGTCACCATGACTGGCGTCCATACGCCTTGTAGCCAGCAGCAGTTCACGGTGGAGCAATGGTTGGCGCTCGATACCTCACCCTACGAGCTCACTGCCATGAGGAACTATTGTCCCACGGAGTTTCCTGTTGATCGACGTGATCGGAAGCCCAGCTCTAGCATGTGATGAGGCTTGTATTTAATTAATATATAATAATTATTATTTTAATAATGATGATTAATGGGGATTATCATGCTGATTAGAGGGGGGTTATGGTTTGATTTTGTATGACCAGCGGCAGTTTGGTCATGTAATGGGAAATTTTGGATCAAAGATGTTGCCATGTTGGATTTACCATGTTCATCATCATGTTGTCAATGGAAATTGTAAGAAAAGGTTGGCACTTGCCGTTACCTTATCATATATAGGCCTCCTTGCGGCAGCATCTAGTTCTCATTAAATGATATTATAAGGTTATTTCTATACTTGTCATGGTAATAGTTAATGATCATCAGGTCAGATTATTTAAGTGAAATTTCGATATTAAATATTGGGAATAAGTCTGAAAAAATTTTAAAGTATTTGATAATTCGAACGATCATTCAAAAAAGATAAATACTCATGAATTTATTTCTGTTTTTAATTTTTATGTCATTTGATATTTCTTATTTGGAGTATTATATGATTTTGTATTAGTATTTGATGTTGTTATTTAGGCCCAAAAGATTTATTTATTTATTTGTTATTATTTTGATGAATAGTCCCAAGGTGATGTTGGGAAGTGTTTTTTTTTTTTTTCTCTTTCATTCTTTCTGTCTAGAATCCGTCTAATATAATAACAGATTCCAACATTTAATTTCATAAGTTGTTTGATTAAATGGCGTTCGTGATCCGATGCTCAATTTCAGAATCTGGCTTACATGAGGTTTGCAATTCTGCATTCCGTCTGTGAGCTTGAGCTAGCCAGGTGATACGTGAGGAAATTGTATGTCTCTCTATTACTCAATTATTACATCAGGTTTGCAATTCCAAAAGGCATTTCCTAAAGTGCATACTCTTTGGGAAAACATCCACATGCTATTATTCAAATATATGATATCTTTCGATATTTTGAACAGGAATCTAACACGTTTATTACAGAAATATGAGAAATCATAAGTATATAATACAAACACCAAGCAAATGTTGCCTTTCAGTTTGCGTGTACAGCTAGACAATATATACAGTATTAAGTATATATTAATTGGTAATTAACAATCAATCGCATGACTATTTATGAAGTGTTTTAATTCTTAATTTTAATGATTAGAGTTTCAATCCGGATAATCTTAAATATTAAAAAAAAGAAGTAGTAATTAAGGTTGCCTAAGGCAAAAGACTTGCATTTCTGATCCAAAGGGTAAATATTTACTTGAAAGAGTCTTCAGCTAAAAGCCACTAACAATGTTTCACATATAGAATATCTTTCATTATACTAGCTTTCGAAATTACTTCGAAATTTCCTGCTATCATCCAAATTTCATAATCACAACTCCTCGAGTACTGTCAATTTTGCCATCAACAAGCTTTTAATTAATTTCTGCCGGTTGTGCTGATTGAAGAAGTGTTTTTTCCAACTAAATGGGGAAAAATATTTAAAACGTAAAAACCAAAAAAAATAGGGGTAGAACTTTAATTGCCATACCAACTGCAGGTCAAGAAAGTAATACAAAATACCTTTAAAAAGTGTTGTGTAAATCTAAATGGCTTGGTCCCATCACTAGTAAGAACTAAGAACAGTTAAATCTTTATTTTTTCTTTTAGACTCTTGATAGATATTGAAAAAAAGAAAAACATTTCATCAATAATTTCACTACAACCTTTTATATTGAATTGAATATGATTTAATTGTTATATAACCTTTTTTTAATATAACAAGGTGAATGCCATTTCTTTTTTAATAAATTTATGAGCAAAAATTATAATCAAATATTACATTCATTATAAAAAATGTGACACCCCAATCAATCCTTCACATGTTCTAAGGATTTATTTTGATATATAAAAAAAAAATTTAAATTCATACTTATAAGATACCTTTTATGATAAAAAAATCATGAGATCTTTAAATTAAAACAAATAATAATTTGCAAATTGAGTATGAATTTCCACGAGAAATCACTGAATACAAACCAACCAATAAATTGGATTATAACTATAAAATTCAACACAAAATTAAATCAATACACAACAAGATTTGAACTTAAGATCTCAAGATTTTAAAGACTCATTTTTGCTACTAAACTAAAGGTGAATTACATTTATTGCCCAACACTGTGTACAAGATCAATTGCTTTTTGGGATTAAGTTAAAAATTGTCATTGCACTATAAATTCATTCTGAATTTTGCTAATATACTTAATTTCATTAAAATTTATCATTACACTTTTAATTTTATTTATTTTTGGACATAAAATTAATAATGTAATTGATGAATTTGTCATTTGTATTAACAACATTAAATATTTCATTTCCATTATCTTTTGTCTAAAAATTAATGAAATTAAAAGTATAATAACAAAATTTATCATTTGCATTAACAAAATATTCTTATTCTATTACTTTAGTTAAAAATCAATAAATTGAAAGTATAATAAAAAATTAAAAATATTAAAGTGTAACAATAAAAAATTCAATATTGAATTATAATATATAATGATAAAATTCACCTCGGTGCATTTTTTTTTCCAATGTTAAGCTAGTGGAACCAGTGGGCCATATTGTGCAGATGAAGGCCAATCCTATAACTTTGTAACCTTTGCCCGAAAGACAAAAAAACTAAAAATCGCAAATGCTATCTTAGAAAAATATATACTTAGATTGAGTAATTGACGACTAAGGAAGCTGAAACTGATGTAGTAGTTTTCAATGCGACATCAAGTAAATCATTTAACAGAATATACACACATATTATCAAATTGTTAATGTCACATTCTATGTACAGTATCAAAATTCCCCTTTCAAATTCCTCACAATAACAAAGCAACTTTTTTCATCCCAGATAATCATTTAAGCCCCAACTTCAAATATGCTGCCAACATACAGGCAACAGTATCATGATACCCTGGCTGCTGGCTGCTCTGTCTTTTTTTCATCGCTACCTTTGGCCATTTGTTTCTCTTTTCTCCATGTCTGGTCCATATCTTTCGTGTTCATCAAGCTCCACCGTACTCTTCTTGTCTTATGCAACTTCACCATGCAGCATGTTGTTTCCTGAGTTGCATTTGAGCATGGGACAAGCCCCGTTTCACCTCCTCGTTGTCGGGTGTTTGTCTTTGCAAGATCTTGTAGTCTTGTATCGAAGCTTCCCATTTCCCCAACTGTTACAGAAATCCAGTTGAACATTATTAGATTATTGAACTCATTCTATATGCAACACAATTATTTAAAGATCTGTTTATAAATAATTCAATTCAGCCTCTAGCATTATCCCTAATTTTGTCATTCTAGCGCGCGGCTTTTTTTCCCAAATCTAAGGTGCGGTTCCAAACATGCATGATTCACTCCAATTGATTAATCATGAAGTTAACTATTAGTTTCTTTTTTTTTTTTTTTTTTGAAAGCAACTAAAATATTATTTTCAGAGATGTCCATTGGATCGGAATTAACTTGGATCGGCTTATGAACAACTTCATTTGTAATTGATTAATTAATTATTAATGATCATAGATTTATATATCTACAATTTAATGTATAAAATATTGTGAAATGGGAACCATGAGTTGTTAATTGTGATTAGGTGTTCATGGACTCAATCAGACTAGGTCCAATTGGCACCTCTAGATGGCAAATATGAGTCCAGTCCAGCCCATCCAAACCAATTCATTTAGGTCTGATACTACTTTAAAATTCATAAAATATTAAAAAGGTATTTTATACTAATATTTTAAATATTTTGAAAATTAAAATTAAACAAAATTAGATGGTATCTTAAGCTGTGATCGACCGGAGCTTGCAAATTTCTACCTAAGGCCCAGCCTGTTCAGCCCACAGGCCTGTGTAATTGTGACCAATATTAGCTATTCTAACTATTAATCATGTAAAAATGAGTTGCAAGTTTTCATAGTCTCACCTTGGAATTGCAATCAGCTCTTCTTAGTCTAGCCTTGCTGTAGCCAGGGCGCACGTTAAGGGCATGGGTGCAGTCCTCTATTGCCTTTTCGAAGTGGCCAATCTTGGATCGACAAGCTGCTCGGTTGCACAACAAGACGGAGTTGTGTGGGTCATGATCAAGCCCCTCGCCGTATGCAACACATGCTTCGGAGAATTTTGATGCCTTGAAATGCTCGTTGCCATTTGATCGAGCTGCTGCCACTGCTTTAGCTTTCCTCATTACACAATTTGCTTCTTTACTGTTCGAGTCAAGCCTAACAGCTCGCTGAATCGCCGCCAATGCATCATCAAATCTTCAGAAAATCATAAAAAAAAAAAAAAAAAACCAACATTAGTTGTTGCCTAACAATATTATTCGAAAGATCATTCAAAAAATTTATAATAATAAATTTATCCTTCATTTTAAAAAACTAATAAAATTAAGTCCTTATTTTCCTTTTTTTTTTTTGTGTTTATATAACATACACATCTATTTACCTGACAAATATATATAGAGATGATGGCCTAATCCATCATCGATATATTTTAACCCACTCCAACCTTTTAAGATCTTTTTTTTTTTAAATTAAATTTTGAATTAAATCGAGTTAGATAATGGTATGAAAAAAAATTCGAATAAGGTTGGAGTTGAATTTTAAACAAATTCAATTCGACTTGATATATAAAATTATTTTTTAATTAATTATTTAATTTTATATTTATATATTTACTTAATTTTATATTTATATTAAAAATAATATTTTATATTTAAAAAATAATATTTTATTAATTTCGAATCAAATCGAATTCAAATATAAAAAAATATATATCAAATTAAAAGGAATTCAAATGTTATAAATATAAAATCAAATCAAATTTTTAAAAAATAAAAACTCACTCCATCCCAAACTGTTTCCGTCTCTAAATATATAATATATTGTAAGACAAAATCTTTTTGGCATTTCTATAACTGCCATTAGTTTTTGTAACGATCCAGCCAAAGATTTGGTGTTGCTTCAATTGTGCCCGGCGTGGATCCCACATGTAAATAAAGGTTCAACTTATACAACCTATTTTATGCTGTGAATTAAGAGCCAAACACTAGAAAATATGAGGCACAGCTGGCATGCGTAGCTAAATATATTTAGTTAGCACTCATGGCAGAGTTTTTGGTTTCAGCTCAATGAAACTTGGAGGCACTGATCTTCGTTTCTCTTAAATGTTTCACTTCGAATTTTATTTGCCAAGCTGTTAGTGTTGGCATTAAAACCTTAGTTTTCAAAAACTGATAATAAAAAATTACAAAGTCAACCCACATTAAAACAATCTGTATCTTAATAATAATTTTCACACATCAAAAATAAAGTTGAACTTAACTAGAAATTACCAATTCGGTGTCAAAAAGTAAATAAAAAAGAATAAAGGAATAAAAAAATGTGGGGAAGTCGGTGCCCAGTCATAACAAACAAGACAATTAACCCAAAACCCAATCATTTTTGTGCAAATTTAACCCCATTTGATAGGTAAATGTCAAATTTTGCCAGCTCTAACCTTTTCCAACCTTTGGTTCCTCTTTTTTCAGCAAGAATTCGCCTTTTGAGTTGTTTTTCAACATTAATTACGCCTAGGATCACAGACTCCCTATACTCTTTATCCTCTTTCCTTTATCCATAGACCCCTACACTTTTTTGTCCACATTTCATCTCAAACAGTATTTTTCCTGCATGGCTCTTGATGGGGGTATTTTGCGTTCCTAAGAGCAATATAGTCTTTTACTTTGACACAGAGTGACTCGGCACAACAGCCCACTAAACACCGTGAGAGAAAGTTAAAGGGACACTCGAACATTGAGAATTAACACGGAATATCAGATCAAATCACACGACGTTGGCTAGAAGTCTAATTTCATATATCATATCATTTAGACTCGATCACATCTTCCTCAAATATAAATATCCTTCTCAATTCAGATAAAAGTGATCACTCATCCTACTCAATTTCCCATTTCTTCTTACTTTGTGATTATTGACTTAGCGTCGGAGCTTTTCAACATTAATTAAGCTTAGGATTACAAAGTCTCTACATTGCTCTATCCTCTCTCCTTTATCCATAGACTCATACTTTTTGTCTACATTTTATCTCAAACAGTACTTTTCCTGACTTAATTTTATAGTAGGTAATAGTAGTAGTAAATACAACACTAACCTGCCGGCTGCCATGTCCACCTGAGCTCGAACAACTAGCAAATTCGCGTTACCGATTGGGCCAAAGTACTTAGTGCAGTAATCACCATCGAAATTTGGACTTTGCAATAATGCCTCATCGGCCTCTTGGTGTCTGTGGAGCTTCAACAAGGCCTCAGCTTTCAATGCATATATCTTAACAAAAAGAAACACGAGTTACATATTGTACACTGACAGATCATAATGCTAAATTTTGATGGACGGGTTTGATTATTTGGTGCACCTGTGGAGCTGAATCTGCACCCGCATTAATGGTTGAATCTGTTTCTTTGAGCAGGGTGTTCCAATCTCGTAGCCTTTTAGCTTCAATACATTTGTTTAAATGTGTCTGAAGAGTTTTAGCTTTAGCAATGTCATCATGGTCAGCCTCAAGGCTTGCATGCTTGTAGTGATATATTGCCTTTTCCACTTCCCCTAATCTGTACAATTATATCAGCAGAAAATACAGACTTGAACATTGATTTTGGGCTTAGAGATTGTTTAAATGTAGAAGAATTCCGTTTCCTATAAACAACTATTTTTTTACCTGAGATATAAGTTTGCTAAACGATGGTGAGCTCTGTGATAATGAGGTTCAATTCGAATGGCTTCTCTGCACTCAAAAACTGCCTCAACAATCCTGCCTAAAGCTGCTAAGGCTGCACTTTTGTTGCTTCGGTATGAAGCCTTATTTGGATCAATGGCGATGGCCGCTTCATACAAAGCCAAGGCTTTCGCAAAATTCCCGTTCTTATAATCTTCATTGCCCATAATTTTCAACGTTTCAGGGTCCATTCTTGTAGAAAGAGCTCTGCATAGAGAAACTGGTTGCTCTTCCATACGCTTTTCCTCAACTTGTTTCTTCACCACATTTCCCATTACACTGTTCGGATATTTCCCATTAGGCGTTGGGGCTGCCTCTCTTGCTGTCATAGGGAGTTGGTCAAGAACGTTATATGAATTTGTGTTTCCTCCTCCTCCTCCTCCTCCTCCTCCTCCAGGTTGCCTCATCAAGTTACCTAAATTGCCATAAAGCATCATATTACTCGATGACGCTCTAACAAGATTGCTGTTTCCTTTTGTTTTTTGATGATCGACTATCATGCTTTCGAGCTCACCAGAGATACTGACTGCTTCTTTAGGCACCATTCTACCATGGTTGACATATCCTTGGTTAGGGGTTGTTCTGGTTGCTTCATCAGGAGGTTTCCGAACCTGGTTTTGTTGATGTACCCCAGGGAGCTTAGGATGATTTGGAGACGGTTTCGTGCAGGGTTTTGGTGGATTCGCCGAAAAGGAAGCCTCATTGGAACCACCCAGCCGCCTTTTTGTGTTTGAATTTGCTGTTTTAACATTGGTTTTGTCTTTGATAGGCAATGAACCTGTAGAAGTAGACTTTCTAAGCCAAAAATTACGCTTCCAAAATACTGCATTCAATATCCCACAACCTGATTTTTTTTCCAACGAATTTTCCCCCATATTTTCCTTCTCAACTATCTGTTTAGAATGCAGCCCCCCCCCCCCCCCCCTTTTTTTTTTTTTTGGTTACAGAGAGGAACGGTGTATTTTCAAGCAAACAAGCAGAGAAAACATGGGTGTTTTTAGACTTGAAATGTAAAAGAGTACAAGGAAAAAATTTGCAGTTAAGACCATAAAAATAAGATATCCTTTATTTGCTAATGGTAAAGAAAAGGAAAGAAAAAAGAGGGTGGAATGAGAAAGACATGAGGAGGGGGTTGAAAACAGGGTTAGTTATAGGAGATGATATGCATGGCCTCTTCCCGGAGTGGCCGCCAAGAGAGAAATTCCCTTCGTTTTCCCACTCTTTTGGCCAAAAAGATGGCACGAGATGGCATGTTTGAGAGTGGAAAAATAAAAAGAAGTTTGCAGGAAAAAAAGAAAAATGATTTACCATGTGTTGTTTTATTAAAAATGCAGTAAGTTGGCTTTGACTGTTGTAAAAATTTCCCCCATTTTTTCCTTTTGTTTTGTTTTTCTTGTATGATGAGGTGAATGGACAAAGCTAGCGACTCAGTCCAAGTGTAAATGAAGATCTCTAAAATTTTTTAAAGGCAAAAAGGGTGTTTTTTTCTCGTCATGTAACCTACATTATTTGGGCTTTTTGAAGATTTTGTTGTACATGCCAGGACAGCCTCATTCATGAACAAGTTAAGAGAAAGCAAAGAGAGTAGGGCATATGTGTACACATAATTTCTTTTGTGATGATATTTAAAAAAAAAAGGATGATTTCTTTTTTATAAGTTAAAAAATTATTGTGAGAAAAAAATACACATATATGTTTAACATTTTTATTATAATATTTATCTAATGATTGAGAAAAATATATTAACATGTTTAAAGATATCAAAATCAATTAAGTCAAGAGAGTTTCTAATAACAAAGAATGAACATGCACAACTTTAAACAAATCATGGAACAATTTCATATCTACGTCGGTGTCAAAGTTAGGAGTCCTTTGTGGTGTTTGCCCCCCAAACTAACATTTCCCCCCTTCACCCCTTCAGAAATCACTTATTATCGTTAAACCTCACACAGCAACCAAGGATGCAGACGAGTCGACCACGAGCAGCACAAGTTTGCAGGTGAGGCCAATAGCCATGCACCTTGAATCCTTCCTCAGATCTCCAACAATTGTTTCCTTGCATCTGTCACAATTAAAGCATTGAATATCTGGCTGATTGTTCTATGCCATGCAATTCCTATCTCCCTTAATCACACCTCTTTTGGGAGGTGTCCGAAATGTAGCGTTCTTGATCTCAAATTCACAGTACTCTGGTGGTCTGCAGCAACCATTCTGGAAAAATAAAATCAAGATAAATTTGTAATTTCAAGATGATTTAACAGAAGAGTTACGAGAAAAAAAAAAAAAAAAAAAGAGATTAAAGAATTACATCAACTTACCTGTATAGGACGCCTTGTTTTCTCCAACTGAAATTCCTGTAAATTCTTAGCTTTACTTACTATTCCCTGGCAAACATAACAAGTCCTTGTTGCAGGCACAGTATTTCCCATTCGAAACATTATGGTTTAAACTTTAACCAACTTTGATGTGTCTGTTCTGGACTTGAACGAGTTGTAAGGAACATATAACTGGCAAAGAAAGGAAATATCAAAACCCACAGGATCATTAGGATAATGGAAATGATCCATAGGCAGACATTAGCCCTCAAAATGTGCACAAATCTGTACTCCATTCAACATGTAAATATATCACCAAACTAATGATCATACGCAATTTAATCATATTTGATACATAAAATTATAATAAGATATAATAAAATAATATTATGAATAAAATTAAATTAAATAATATCATCGTATCTTTATTTAATGTGTACAAAAATTAAAATAAAATAATTTATTTATTAGTTAAAATTATCTTTTTTAAAAGTTTATAAATTTAAATTATTAATATAATTTTTAAAAATATAATAAAATATATAAATTTAATTTAATAGATTAAAAATAATTTTTTTTATTTTTGAAAAAATTAAATCATTATATATAAAAAATAATAATTCTTCTTATAATCTTATTTTTTAATTAAATATAAATTAAATATAATATAAAATAATTATTATATTATTTTATTCATCATTTTATACTCAAACATAAGCTTCAATCATAAGACAAAATATTTAGAGCACCAAAGATTATGATGGCAATGCAAGCTGTCATTGTGTTGGGATGTGCTGTCTTTAGTTTTGTTTTTTTTTTTTTAAAATGATTTTGAGGATTTCTGCTTTGCTTTATCGGAAAACAAGTTCTTTTGATTGGTTTCTGTCGTCCAGGAGAGAGAAAATGAGACATGACAAGTCGGTTGACGAATCCTCTTCTGTCAAGAATTGGTCCTACTCTATCCCAAATGGATTTGGTCTTATCTGCTGAGGATGTTTGTGGTGGCTCATTCAGCTCAGTTTTTTTCCTTGGAAGAAAGTATCAATTTGATAACAGGCATGTAAATTTTATTCAATCCTGACACAAAATTTAATTTTTTATTGAAAATGAAAATAAATATTAAATTTGGAGATAGAGATGATGAGGAATATAATTTTAAATTTTTTATTGAGTATGAATATAAGATGAATAATATAATATTTTTTTTATTCTCGTATCTTAAATATTTACATATATTTAATAAATTAATTTTTTATTTTAATAATATAATTTTTATTTTAAATTAATTAAAATTAATTTGTATTTAAAATATATATTTATAAAAAAATTACATAAATGTATAAGATAAAAATTTTAAAAAACTAATTTTTTTTAAAAAAATTATAAATATAAAAATTATTTATATTCACTAAAATTTATGAAAATAAAAATAAATTTAAAATATTCATTAAATATAAGTACGAAAAAAAATATAATATAGAACAAAGAAAAATGAGAAAGAAGAATACTTTAATTACCCCATATCCTACCCACTAATATATTTTGTTATAATAGTTGGACTTAATCTCTCTATAGTTTTAACAAGCTCTTAAGTATCATTATTTTTAGTAATGTTAGGTAGCATTTAGTATTTGTAGAGCAAATGCACAGGTGAAAAAGTAAATTTTGTTTAAGTTTGTTAATTTTTAAAATTAATATATTTAATTTAATTAATAAAAATAAAATAAATTAATTTGATTAATTTAATTTTAGACAATTCGAAATTTGAAATTAATTAAATCCACGTAATGAACATATTAGCCACAATGCATAGTTATCTCTGTTCATGGCGTCCTTTTCGTTTATGTTACTCTCGGTTCTGGTGAAATTTGTCTCTATCTCTTTTATAGAAACTGTTTAGCAGGATTTTGGAACATTTAACAATTGCCAACTATAGCAATTTTATCATATTTCCCAGTGAAAAATGCAATGAAAGAAAATGCCACCACTAATGATTTTCAGAAGAAAAGACAAAAATATATTCTGAAATTCTGGTATCCTATTCAGCTTAATACAATAACTTGGAGAATGAGTTTGTGTTTTGGTATGACGCCAATTCAGATAGTCACTTGAGACAGAAAAATTAAATAGAGATAAGGTAATGTCAAGGACCACCCTTTCATCCCTGTCAAATGATTCCTACTTTTGTTTGCCTGAAGCCATCAATGATTTTCCTTTCAAAAATCAAGAGTGAAAGCTAATGAAAATCAATTGCGAAATCAAATTTCATGCAAATTTGATTGACAAGGATTAATGTCCATGATCTTGAATAGGGTTTAAATTGGCACGTTTTGCAGATAAATGTCTCTTTATATTCACTGAGCAACAAGCACAGGTACTTTAACTTTATACAGATAAACCGATATACATCTTCTTCTAGGTCATATGATCAGTACAATCAACCATTCAATCTTCCTGTTCCTCAATAGAATTTTCTCCATTTTACATCCAATATTCTGCACATAGTAATCAAAAAATGCTTCTAGTTAACCAGGGTAGAATCTCCTTTCATTGTTCCTCTTGGCATAGCATCCAACGGAATAGGTGATCACAACGAATACAAGTTCAAAAGCTAGGGATATACCAAAGTACATTGCATTCTTTCTGATATCTGCAACAAATATTTCCTTGCATCGATCACAGTCGAAGCATAGAATATGTGGCTGATTCTTCCATACAATGCAATTGCCATCTTTCTTAACCAAAGTACCAAACCCGTTTTTGGAACCGTCCAAAATGTTGCATTCTTGAATTTGAATCCACAGTTTCTGGCGGCTGCAACAACCATTCTGGAATAACAAAAGAAACAACGAGAGATTAATATTTTAAAGAAAAGGGGATTAAATGTTATGGGCCAGAAAATATTGGAGTTTAAGCTTAGGAGTTATTAACTGTAGAGTTTAGTATTATAGAAGAAATATTTTAAATGGAAGTTATCGTGGTTATTTACCAATTGAGATATTCATAAGTCAAATCAGATCAGGTTCAGATTAAATTCATATTTAGTATTAATAATTTATATATTTGTTTAGATTTGATCTAACTCAAAATTTCAAGTCTTAAAATTTTCAAAGTTTGATTCAAATTAAAAAAATAAATTCTAAACTCACTCATTAAATTTAATTTATATAATAAAAAATTAAAAAATATTTAAATTAAGTTTAATGAGATTATATTTAATTCACATATATATAAATTAAAAATAAAAATTATATAGTTTTAAAAATTAAGTTTAATAAAGTATATATAATTTTATTTTTAATTTTTATATACTTTGAATTAATTTATATATAATTCACATATATATATAATTTATATATATATATATGAATTCGGATCAGGTTCGGATTTTAAATTTTTTGTCTAAGGTTCTATCCAAAATTTAAATGGACATAAAAATTATGTTTAAATTCGCTTAACAGATTTTAATTTTTTATCTAAATTCTCTCAAAATTTAGACAAGTAACTCAACCTTTAAATAATTCTATTTATCATATAAGGGTGGTTATTTAGTACTAATTCCAAAATTAACTACTGGATTAGTTATGGGGTGCTGATTCATTATTAAATATGCATATTTAAAAGGGAGATGCAACTATTGTAATTCATTCTGCAATCCTAGGCAAGGAATACAATAACTCTTTCTCTTTTCTTTCTCCTTTTCTCAAAATCTCTTAAACTCTAGATTTTTCATTTCTGTTTTTTATCTCATTTTTTAGCACATTACTTGGTATCCGAGCCTTAGATCTTGGCATGGTGGAAGGGATTACAATGCGTCTATAAAAGAGGTTGGTCAGTTCAGAAGGGTCTTGAAAATAATAGATAGTAAGCTAGATTCTGCCACAGTCCAGTTGAGTAACGAAATGCGTAGTGGTATGGAAAGATTGGAAGCGAAGATGGAGAGCATGTTTGATCAGTTGGTGTTACGGTTAGAGGGCGCTTCGAAGCCAATGGATATGGATGAGTCAGGTGAAGCCTTGGCTTCTTCAGCTAAGTAAAAAGGGATTCTGGGAGATAATGGGATGAAGACAACGTTGTCAAAGGTTGAACTTTCCTCCTCTAGTGGAGTTCAGACCCAATACTCCAAGGTGGAATGTCCCAAGTTTGATGGAGGTGATTTCAGAGGCTAGCTGATGAAGATTAAACAGTTCTTTGAGGCCGATCAAACCAGAGAGCAAGACAACGTCAGAGTGGTCATGATGCATCTAGATGGGAAGGCCTTTCAATGGCATCAACGGTTCATGAAAAACCGAGGTAAGCTCACTAAAGTACCTTGGCATCAGTATGTAGTTGAGATATGATCAAGGTTTTATGAACTGAATTTTCAGACCCTATGTTTGATCTTGCAAGTCTTAAACAAATGGGAACTGTTGAAGAATATTATGATAATTTGAAGGTCTACTGAATATGATACAGATTTCTGATAAACATGCCCTTAGCATATTTATAAGCAATCTGAACCCTGAAATAGCAAAACAAGTTAGGATGTTTTACCCAAAAAATTTGACACATGCATGTAACTTAGCTAAACAAATGGAATCTCTTCTTTTTAACCAGTCTAGGAAGCCTTGAAACCCTTACAATCTGTCCCTATAGATTCATATACTGGCTACCTTCCTAAACAAAACAATCCACCTTTACTACCAACCCCAAAACGTCATTTTATTTTACACTCACCCAATTAAACATACAACACGATAAATACTTATAAGCTTAAAATACCAAGTATGATCTTAGTATAGCTAAGAGTAACAAACTTCTTACTAAAAAATTGAGAGGATTCCTCGGACTAATAGGCTACTTTAAAAGGTTTATAAAGGAGTATGGGACAATTGCTAAACCTCTAACAACCTTATTGAAGAAGAGTGGATTTGTATGGACTGAAAAAGCTACCGGAGCCTTTGAAAAACTTAAACAGGCCATGTTATCTGCCCCTGTGTTGGCCTTGCCTAACTTTAATTCAATTTTTGTGGTTGAATCAGATGCTTCTAATATTGGCATGGGAGTTGTCTTTAGCCAAAATGGGAAACCTGTTGCTTATTTCAGCAAAGTACTATCATCAAAACATCGGTTGTTGTCCACTTATGAGAAAGACATGTTGGCTATCTTAACAGTAGTGAAGCAATGGAATTTTTATCTGATGGGAGACATTTTGAAGTCAAGACTGATCACTAAAACTTGAAGTTTCTGCTTGATCAGGAGACTCATACTCAAGCTCAATAATTGTGGGTAGCTAAATGATGAGATATGATTTCGAGGTAATCTTTAGGAAGGGGTCTAGTAATAGGGTGGCTGATGCTTTATCAAGGAAAGATGCAGATACATTTGATGCCATTCTGGTATGGAAGCAACTATGAAAAGACTGGCCAGTGTAATATATTAGAAAGGCATGAAGAAGGAAGTAAGGCAGTTTGTAAGGCAGTGTATCATTTGTCAATGGTATAAACCAGATACTGCTGCTCTCCTTGGGTTACTGCAACCTTTGCCTATACCCGATAAAGTATGGACTGATATTTCAATGGATTTTATTGAGGGATTGCCAAAGTCTTATGGTAAGAAAGTAATTATGGTAGTGGTCGATTGATTAAGTAAGTATGCCCATTTTCTTGCATTAGCTCACCCTTACTCAGTCGTTACGATTGCTCAACTCTATCTACATAATATCTAAAGCTTCATGGATTACCCAATAGCATAGTATCTGATAAAGGTAAGCTCTTCACAAGCTTGTTTTGGTAGAAGCTGTTAAGGCTATTGGGAACTGAGCTAAAATTATCAACTTCCTACCAACCTTAAATAAATTGTCAATCTGAGGTGGTCAACAGATGTCTTGAGACCTCTCTCAACTGCATGACAAAAGAGAGACCCAAAGACTGGTCTAAATGGCTTCTCTTGGCTGAATGGTGATATAATACTAACCATCATACCTCTATTGAGACTACTCCATATGAAGTAGTTTATGGTCTGCCAGCACCAACACATATGCCCTACTTACCTGGAAATTCTAACGTTGAAGCAAGAGACGGGTGTTTAAAGGTCAAAGAAGCAGCCATCCAACTTATGAAGTTTCACTTGAATAGGGCAAGGAACCAAATGAAACAACAGGCAGATAAGCCCAAGACAGACAGACAATTTGAGGTAGGGAATTATGTGTTTGTCGAGCTTCAACCATATCAACAAATTTCTGTTGTTAATAGATCCAATCTCAAACTTGCTGCTAGATACTTTGGTCCTTACAAAGTATTAGCAATGGTTGGTCCAATGGCTTACAAATTGGAGGCACCACCCGCTGTTTATGTCCATCCAGTGTTCCATGTATCACAGTTCAAGAAGTATGTACGGACCCTACTCAATTCCAGATTCCTCTACTTGATGAGGATGGCACCTTAGCAAAGGAACCTATAGCTATTCTGGATCGACGAATGACTAAGAAGACAGGAAGTGCAGTGACAGAAGTTTTAGTACATTTGAGAAACTATTTTCCAGAAGTTGCAACTTGGGATATCTTGTCTGAGCTGCTGCAGAAATTTCCTTTGTTCAATCCTTGAGGACAAGGATTGCTTTCAAGAGGGGCGCACTGTTATGGGCCAGAAATATTGGAGTTAGGTTTAGGAGTTACTAACGATAGAGTCTAGTATTTTGGAAGAAATCTTTTAAATAGCAATTAAGGGTGGTTATTTACCAGTTAAAGGTGGTTATTTAGTGCTAATTCCAAAATTAACTACTGGATTAATTATGGGGTGCTGATTCACTGTCAGTTATGCCTATTTAGACGCAAGGTGCAACCATTGTAATTCATTATGCAATCTTAGAAAAGGAATACAAGAACTCTCTCTTTTTTTCTTTCTCATTATCTCAATATCTCTTAAATTCTAGATTTTTCATTTCCGTTTTTCATCTCATTTTTTAGCATATCATTAAACTAATATTAAAAAAAATTACCCCTATAGAATGTCTTTTTCCATCTGAAGCGCCTTCAAACTCGTAGCTTTACTCAACAATTAACATGAACTGGAAAACCTGCCCTTAAACTAGGGCAGTTACTCATAGCAGGCCAACGTTTTCCAACCAAATAATAAGTCCGCAACCAACCTTTTTGCGTCCTTTCCTAGGTTTTAGAGCTTGCACTAGCCACGTAGAACATGAAAACCGCACCAACTACAAGCCCCATAATTCATATACCCAACATAAACATTTAAATCCATAGATAGAAGTTAGAACTGCAACATGCACTAATCAATTCTACTAAGGAGAACACTGATATGACGATTCCTATCGTGCACAAAGGGCCTAGCAGCAGCTCCATGCGCTCTGTTTCCCAATGGTCACGTATGCTTATCACACAGGCAAAGATCCCAATCCCTGTAATCAAAGACAAGCCATTTAGAATCCGCAAAATGATGTTGCTAAAGCGAGCCATTTGTGCTCGCGGGTTCATGTCAGAAATTTGGTTTGATTTATAGTAATGGGACAAGTTCTATTTGTTGGTAATTTTCACTGTTGGATACGGTGTTTACTTGTTTTCCTGTTAAAAAAAATTGTTCTAAGTCTTATTTTCTTCGGATTCGTTTCATATGTTAGTTGTGTGTGAATTAACTTAACTATAAATTTCTTAATAATATATGGTTAGTGTTGGTAGTTTAGAATGTGATGCATTCTACATTTGATAGAAAAATTTAATTATTGATGAATGAAATTAATTTTTGAATGAATTTTATTCATATTTTAAATAATAATGTTTGAACAAAAATAATTATAATATAACAAATGGTCATAACTATTTGAATATAAATAGATTATTATTCATAGATATCTTGATTATACAAAAGGTCATAACAATCTGAATAAAAATTTATATCTGTTCATTCATTATAAATAACTCTTTTAGTATAACTATTTTCACTATTTTTGAAGAGTTTAAAGCTTTATTGTATCTTAAAAGTATAATTGCTTTTAAGAAAGTATCATTCATGCCTCAAAGCTAAAATTTTTTTTTTATTATTTATCATCTCTTATTTAATTTTTCTAATAATTTAAAGGCAATTATGAGAAATTTATATTTTGCATAATGAAGATACAAGGAAAAAAATTGGCATGGTTTGGATATTAATATTAGAAAATGCTCAAGGTGTCAAAGGATTAATATTTTCATAAACCAAAATGTTAATTTTCATAAAGATCTTTATTAGAGGTATGTAGTTTATTTTTTGCATAATTGTTGGTAAGAAAATTGATTGAATAAGATAAACATATTAATAATTAATTTCATTAGTGTGTAAAGTCAAAACACAATATGCAAAATATTGATTACATTGCATAAGTTTATGCATGTACTGAAATTGGCTCCACAATTGGGTTTAATGAAATTTATTATATATATTTGAAAAATTGATACTTATAAAGATTGAGATAGGAAATAGCTTGAAAATATAAAAAGAAAGACATGAATTGATCTACAACCAAAAAAATTATCACTTGTTATCAAGTAATAAATTAAATTAGGTTTTAATGAAATAGTCGATTGTTTAATTGTCATGTCTTGGTTATATATAGAATAAGCAAATCATCCCATGGTTTCTATGAAAAATAATTGGAAATGGGTAAAGTAATTTACCATAAAAAATTAAATGTAAGTAGAGAATATATGCAAAAAATGAGATTTGACTGTAAGATTAATTTTATTTTTAAATCATGGCACAAAAAATGAAATAATAAGTTGAGTCAAGCTATTTATATAAGTTTATCTTTGTTTGTCGTTTATCAATCAAATGTTGATAAACGACATGTATTTTTAAATTTATTATTGGTTTAAATTTTGACTAGTGTCCAACTTTCATAAAAATCAATTGAAATTAAATTGATATATGTGAATAATTATTATTAAGATATGATGTTTCATGGATTAATTGGTGGATAATAAACCTGATAATTGTTATTATCAGAAACATCGACAATGTAACATTTATTTTACTTGTTAGATGTATTACATTATAAGTAATTTTACAAAATAAAATTTTATTATGAACAATCACAAAGAAAAAGTTTGAGGTACAATTCAATTTGTGTTTGATGGTTAAAACAAGTAAAACAAATAAACTCAAGAATTTGGAATATAAATGCTCATGTTATATAACTATGATTGATGAAACTAGCTTACAAAAGGTAAGAGATTAAAGAGATGCTTGTTTAAAAAGAAAATGTCAAACTATTATAACTATGAGGTTTATAAAAGTCTGAATTTTGAAATATTATTCCTATTAATGATAGCATTTATAAATTGTTTGAATTTATAATATAATAAGTTAATACAAGTTTATTATATGCAATGAATTTATAATTTCATGAAGAATTGTGGTTAGTGGTAATGTAAAATACATTAAGTATGTATATCTATGGCATCCTATATTTTGTAAATTTTATGTTAGTATCACTAACTAAAATTTGGCCAACAATTTGAGCTAATTAGATTATTAATTAAAAGAAAAGGCATGTCATTAAAAAAATATTGAAGCATTTGTCAGTTACTAGCATTTTGAAAGATACTCATAAATGTCTAATTAGGCATGTTTATAAATTAGAAAAGAACATGCAAATTCAATGTTTCAAAGGCATCAATACATGCATGTGTTTAATTCTATTTTGTAATGACATGGAAAACATTAGTTTAGTTTGCCATATATTACGAAAAAGAATTGAATGGGATGAAATTTTTTTTCTTATACATATAAGAAAGATATTGACTATGAAAATAGACTGTGATCATCCAATTAATACATTATTGGTTAAAGACAATGAAAGTATTTTTGCTTTTTGCACCTAAAAAAAGACTTTTTATAGGCTATTAAAATGAAAAATGAACAAGTTTTCGAGATTTTCAATAGTTTCATGACAATGACAAAGATGTGACTGGTTATATATCATACTAATATATGGGCTTACATAATAATATTAGTTTGTGAAAGTCGTAAGCCTTAGAGTTAGCCAATTAATGATTTAACCAATGCAAATTCATCACAAGTTTTTGCATGAAATATAAATAGAACTCATATTATAATTATTGTTTATACTATTTTATGAAAATGATTATTGGATTCATGTTTTATGACTTGCGTTGATATAGTGATCTAGATATGAACATATTAATCATATTGATAAAAAATTATTGTGAAAGTATTTAAAATTAGAGTTAAATATACTATGGACTCTTATTGTACATAGGCATATTGATCCTATGAGTAAATTTTGAATTTATTATATATCTAAAAATATTATGACTAATTAAAAGTGGTAAATAACAAAGATATATAGGCTGCACAATGGTGGAGAAATAAAGTTCTCATAAAATTTTGAAATCAAGTTTAGAGATTTCAATAATCATGAACTTGGAATTGGCCATTAGGTTATTAATATATGCATTGGAAACTCATGATAATATTTGAAATAGTTGGTTTTCACTAAAAGTCATTATTATAAATGAGATAACTTCAATAGCAAATCTACATGATTTGTAGGTATGATGTGAATTATTATGGTTGGCTTAAAATAGCCATAAGCCAAAATTGATGCCACAATCTTGATCACGCTGTGGTAACTTTTTGTTATGTATATGGTGTAATTCATAGATTGAATAAATGATTTATCATCCATGATTTTATATAGTAAAAATTTCAAAATATCTTTACTTTGGAAGCCATAAGTGATTCAAAGATCTTCTGAATTTGAAAACTTTTATAGTAGCAAAAAAAAAAATACTATTTGATCCATTTGGATGATGAAAATGGTTTTGTTCATGATAATAAAAAAAATTATTAATAGTGTCTATGATGAAATAGATTCATATAAATATTTATGAATTAACATAAAAGTCTTAAAAGGAAATTAGACGAGTATGATTATATTTGAAATCTACTTATTGATATAAACTATTATATTAAGTTAAAATATAAAAGTTTTAAAACTTTTATTAAAATATTAAGATATCAACTAGTTATCTTTCACTAATGGTGAATTTGAAGGCCTCTTATTTTAAAAAAAAATCAAATAGTGAAAAAATAAATGAAATGATAACTTGATTAAGTATATATAATATCTTGATAATTGAATGAGATTTTTTTTAATAAAAGAATACATACTTGCACATAGTGGGGATGATAAGAATCAAAAGAAATAAAAATTGCCACTATAGTGTTGTAAGATTTTAGTATAATTTTATGAGCAAATTAAACAAACTAATAAGTTTAAACACTTATTAAAGTAAAGTCATAAAAAAGGTCCTTAAAAAAAATCTTAAAAAGAGTAAAATCATTTGGTTTATTCATTGAGTTTATCCAATTGCACTAGAGGTATAATTGTATTAAAGATGTATAAAAGTATGAAAATAGAATGGTTGAAATTAATAAATATAGAGTTGTGGCATTAACTAAAACCAACCATTTCTTAAAATGATAAGAATAAGGCAATAATGTCTAGAGCATATAAATGATATACAAAATAAAAAGTTTGAACACATTAGCCTGAAGTGATTATATTAGAGATTCAATCTCAAGTGGGGTTAATTACCATAAAAGAAAATTGAATTCCAAGGTATTTGGTTAGTAGTACCACAAGTAGAATGGATTTAAATTTTTACTATTAGACACTAATAATGGAAACCTAACTTTGAATTAGTAACCTCTGATTACAAAATTTAATGGATAAAAATAAGTTATTATTATGTGTCTGTTAAACACTAGTAAAATCTATTCAAATTTTAGAAACCAATTTGATCCATTGTGTGAGGAGGATGAGTTTTTATATTCTTAATGAAGTTTTAAATATCTAAAGCAATGAAAACAAAATGAAAACTCTACCTGTTTAAACATAAAAGTAATGTCGCTTTAATAGGAAGAATTATAGTATTTCTTGTAAATGTTTATAAATAGGATAAGCACATGGTCATAACAATGCTAAAACCGATTATAAACCTTTGACAGAAGAATAAATAAATATTATGTGTGTTATATATTCAATTCTAATACTGAAAGTTGAGATTTAATCTGCGGACACCATTAATTTTGTTAAAATTCTAAAATTTATACGCTAATTGAAGATATATCTTTTTATATTCATAATAATTATTTGTACGAAAAGTAAAAATTAAGTATCAACATTCCAAAGTAGTAGCAGATTGTTAGTAATTTAGAATGTGATACATCTTACATTGGATAAAAACATTTAGTTATTGAAGAATAAAATTAATTTTTGTATTAATTTTATTTATATTTTAAATAATTATGTTTGAACAAAAACAACTATCATATAACAAATTGTCATAATTATTTGAATATAAATAAATGATTATTCATAAAGGTCATGATTATATAGAAGATCATATCCATCTGAATAAAAATGTATGTTTATTTATTTATTATAAATAAATCTTTTAGTATAATTATTTTTACTACTTTTGATAGAAAAATTTGAGGCTTTATTGTATTTTAAAAGCATAATTACTTTTAAAAAAATATTTCGTATGCCTCATCAAAACCAAAAATTTTTTTTTTATTATTTATCTTCTTTTATTTAATAGTACGTGCAACATCCAAACTTTTCTAAATGGAAATTAGTCTTTGTTTCTTCTTTGTTCAGTTCGCCTCACATTTAACGTTGTGAGATGGTGTAGTTTTAATAAACTAAAATTTTGGGAAGAGAGGATTTGATTTCAATTTCTGTTTGCCTTAAATGAGTTGACTCAAACTAAAAATCTTATTCTTAAGTTTTAATTTAAATAATAATGTCCATGTCGCCCAAACCACAAAATCGAAGGCCAAAAAATACTGGCATAATCATCTCATCTCAGATGAGTAATATTACTTTTCATCCATAACAAACATAGGAGTTAGCCTCATATCTCTAATTGCATATTATTGGGCCAAAATCAAAGGCAAAATTTTATTGCTATTATTTTTTCTTTTTCATAAATAAATATATATATATATATATATAGCTAGAAAGGATTTTGAAGGGATATATACTCCAAAATTCTTCAAACCTTCATTTTATTTTTCTAAAATCCTTCAAATTGGCAAAATTTGGAGAGAAATGATTGGAGTTATTAGAATTTGAATTTTAGATCTAATGAATGTCATATTTTAAAAGTGATAGTATTAATCAATTAGACTAAGTCTCTCATATTCAATATTATTTTAATTACTTCAACAAAGTTTAACACTAATTTTGACTTATAATGAAGGATATAATTTTGAAGAAAATAATAAATAATCATTTTCTCGTAACATATATATCATAACTAATATTAATAAATATCCATGAAATTAAAGAAATCAATAAACAAAAAATGATAATATTCTATGTAACCAACCATTAATCTACAATGAACAAAGACTAAGAACATGTAAAAAAAATGTTCCATTTTTCATATCCTATATTTATTGTTCCTCCTGGTGCAGCATCCTGAGAAATAGAAAAGGGTGATGACCAGCAGTGTTTCCAAAGTCGAAAACACAGCTAGAAACGCCCCAATCTGCTTGTACTAAACAAGAAACGAAAGCTTGCATGAGTTGCAATTATAACACAGCGTCTCCTCCCTGTTGTTCCAAGCCGAGCAATCTCCGTCTCGCCGGCGAAGACCTGTTTCAGGAATGGCCCAAAAAGTCAGATTCTTGAATTCGTACCCACAATCTTTCGGTGGAAGGCAGCAACCGATCTGCAATGACAAATAAAACCCTCAATCTTAAATTCTGATCATTATATGATTTTAAACTGTTTGTGAAACCATGCAGTACTTAACGTTGAAATATTATAGTCATTCGGTTTATTTCGAATCCAATGTAAAAATTGTGTCCCAATTTCTTTCCCGAATACTCAATATATAGATACGTTCCGGCACATGATCTAGGTCGCCCCGGCTGCAAACGTCTTGCTCCGTCCTCGTCCCATTAACAATTGGAATATTGAGAGCGGAACAAAGTCTAGTCTCGATCATGCAACTCTTAATGTTATCCCAATTTTTTCCACTCACAAATTTCCTTTGCAACCAATCTGGTTGATCTCCATTCTTGTTGGTAACAACGATCACCACAGTGGCAAAAATAACAAGCCCCAAAATCCAAATGGTTAGCACGATTTGGTAAATCATAAGCAAGGCATTGGTCTTGGAAAATAAACCGATACCCCAACAAAGACGAGAAAAATATGATGATTCCTAGTACTATATACTTATATATCAAGACCTTTTGGCACTCGGTTGGTCCAAGAACATGAAGATATAGAGACATGGCAACTAAATAGAAGCTTCCAACAAGAGACATAGCGTGAGTAATGCAAATACAATGTTGCAGAAGCGACCCATTTCCATTCGGGTTCGATGGTCTTCACTTCTTCAGTTACTTTCTTTTTTTTCTTCCTTCATTTCTCTTTGGTTTATTCGATATTCGCAGGATGTTTTCAGTGTGGTTTTTGTTGAAATTGATAGACAGAGAGATTAAACAAAGAATCTTGCATTGGACTGTCGAGAGAATTATGGTTTTTTTTAGTAGTTTTTCTGTTGAAAGCTTTAATCCTGTCTTATGTGTAATTTGTTTCAACTTGACAGGCACACATCTGTGTTTTATTGTCTAAATATATATATATATATATATATATATATATATATATATATATAATCACTTCTATTTTTTAGTTGGAATATGGGTTTTTTTTTTTCATAGAAGTAATGAGCTGGGTATTTATTTGCTATCTTTTTTAAAAGCTAGGTAGTTATTTTGAACCTTTTAGGGATATTAAATCAAGGACCAGTGTGTCATCCAACTTTACCATATGTTTTATTTTTCTTTTTTTCTGAAAAATACTTTACCAGAACAATTAGATCATTAATAAAAGTTGATTGGTTATAAGCAATTTCTTTTTAATTAAATTAAGGTTAATGAAAATAAAGTCAATTAATAAGGAAATGTTTTCCATGTTGGTGGAAATTGATCGTGTTTTTAATTGAACCGATGCCTGACTCTTGCTCATGCAAGCAATATCTTTTTTTTTTTTTTAATAATATGAAATCATGCAAGCAATATCTTGCACCTAAAATGACGATTTTCGATTTTTACAACGTTCTGCTTCATATATTATTTTTTTTAGAACAAGGTCCGAACGAGTAATATTATTTATTTGGTACCGACTGATGGAGTACTACGAATCAAATCTAAGATCTTTATCTGGGCAAAAAGAAATATATATATATATATATATATATATATCTAAGATCTCTAGAAAGAAGTAGGAACTGGCTAATATTTGTCATCTTTCAATAGTAATGGTTAACAACAAATATATAGAGTGCATATTCTTTAGCTACAGGCTTCCAACCTTATCCACTGGTTCAGAAAGCATATGCATGGTCCTCATCTTATGAATTGCATCAGCTGGATTCAGGCTTTTGGGGCAGGTTGCTGTGCAATTTTTTATAGTCCTTCATCTGTACAATCTCTTGTATTCTTCTGCTAATGCCTGCAACCTTTCCTCACTAAAGTCATCCCGGCTACCAAGAAAATACCTCAGTTAACAAATCACACCAACACAAAAATTCTGTAACATTGCATCAGCAAAATGAAGCTGTTTTTCCTTCTTTTTTTTTTTTTGTCAATCACGCTTGATTTCTTCAATTGGATAAAGTGTGAAATACCCCTCAAATTTTGCTATAAATTCAAAATATTTATGGTACCTTTATTTGGTTAAGCCAGGCTATTCACAAACTAATTAATTAAAAGCATTACCTATCGGAGATCCATCGAAAAGCATGAAGCAGAGCAGCAGGGCCAAGAAACTCCTCAGGGTTCCACCAGTAAGAAGGGCAGGAAGTACTACAGCAAGCACAAAGTATGCACTCGTATAACCCATCTAGCTTCTTTCTATCGGCAGGTGATTGCCTGTATTCTCTGCCATTTTCGGATGGTCTTTTGGTCTTAAGCCATGGCTCAATTGACCTGTTTCATCACAATTAAAATTTGTACATAGTTCACTCAAATGAAGAAGTAGCAAATGAAGAAGCGCTACTTCTATTTATACATTCAATGATAGTATGTATCATTTCAAATATTGAAAAAAGATAGGTACACTTCTAACTTAAACCAAATCAATTTTTTTTTATTCAATTTTAACTTAGCGTCATGACAAATGCCATAATCCATGTAGAAGAAGAAAATTGGTGATCTTAACTGTACTATTGTAAAAATTGGTAAGGTCCGCAACCAGATCTTTGATGACAACATGTGAGGCAGGGGAGTGAAAACAGTGGGCTTGCTAGTGTCAGCATCAATGGGCTTGAAGCAGGCCACAGTGTTGGTTCCATCATTGTTCATGGCACAAGACCCACATGTCCCTTCACTGCAAGACCTCCTGTAACTCAAGCTTGAATCATCCTCTACTTTTTTCTTTTGCAATGCATCCAAAACCTGAGACAGAATGAGAATTGATTGATTGTTCTTTCTTTGCTAATGAAATGTTGGAAGTGCAAAAGGAAATATTACTCGTACCATGGGGCCACAATGGGAAAGATCTAAATAGTAAGACTGGAGGAAAGCCTTGTTGTTGGTGGGGTGGTCAGGGCTCCATCTATAGATCCTGAACTCCTTGTAAAGCTTCTTCACTCTACTCTGAATATCCCCTTGTGTTTCAACTGCTACTACTGCATGTTCTTGTGCTGCTGGGTGGCCTTCCAGCACTGGAAAATTTTGCTTCTTTGGGTCCCTACCTAAATTCCGAGCTACCTTGTTGTAGCCATTGCGCAACCAGCTTTTTGACATCTCTCCTTTTTTTTTCTCTTCCTTCGATTGATATCACTATTTTCATGAAGCATAACATTTGCTTATTTGAGGCCTTTCCATTCCTACAGACACTTATGTAGTTGCATGGCTGAAACGTGTTGGGACCACATTTATTGTGGCACAAAACAAGTTAACAAAATTGTTTTCCTCCATCATCATCACAGTCCACCATGCAACGATGCAATTTCATCTTCTGACTTCGGTTCAATTCAAGTTAGCTAGGGGTGGCTTTTGTGATTTAAATCAGAAATGTAAAGCTTGGGCTTTCACTATGAGTTTGGTCTCAATTTGGACCCAAACTTTTCTTTGCAAAAGCTCTGATTCATTTTGATTGTGGACCCATCTTCTGTCCTTTCTGTTTGCTGCCCACTACCCTATTATAAAACCCAAATATGAAATCGAACAATTAGTATTATACTTTCTTTTTTGAAAATAAAAAGTTGATCAACTCCAATTCGTCTAGAATGGAGAAAGTTACGCAATTGTCTAATCTAATTTTTTAAAATAAAAAAATCATAACTTGATAATAAAAATTTAATTATAAATATTAAATTTTGAATATTTCATTTATTGAATGAGTTCCATGTTGCTTCTCTCTTCTATTTTTTATATATTGATATTGAATTTGAATATTCATAGTACACTTTCATAAAGGTTCGGTAAGAGTAATGAAAAAAAATAAAAGTTCGCCCTCTATTATTTATGCCAGCAGAAAAAAAATAAAATGGTTTTTCAATTTTGGAAAAGCCCCAGCTGTTTCAACCAAGGTAGCCAAATGGAACTTGGCAACAGAAAAGAAGGGGGGGGGGGGGGGGGTTTGTGGGCGGTCGCCACTGAGCCCCAAAAAACATAAAAGGATAGGCTTGGGGTTAGCTGTACGTGACACCAACAGCATATTTGTCAAAACTCAAACAGCTTTGGTGGATGGAATTGGATGGTCAGTTGATCAGAGCCTTGGATCCTGTGACGATTAGGAAGTCAAGTCAACCCAAAACCGCATCTGTTAATTTTATTAAAGCTCCAAAGGACCCACCCAAAGCACCTACAAAATTCTCTTATTTGGACCACTTGACCACCTTCTTTGTTAGACTTTTATAATGTTTGACTCCAGCTGTCGTCCCACCATTTAAAATTGAAATATCTTCAAATTTTGGGAGCTTTGTCTATGCTCCCCTGGCACATAATTATACAATTTTGCATACATTTTTTGTGTCTATAACCCTGCAATGATGCCTAAATTTTAAGCATATTTTTCAAGAAAAGCTGCTCAAATTGGTCAATGGTCGCGAGCTTTGGGCTGTTAGGTTAAGTTTCGGATTTAGAGATTGGAATCGTCTAACTTCTTGGTTTTAATCAATTCATATCTCAAAAGAAAACGGGAAAACAAATTTGTTCAACTTCTTATCGGTGTCAATTTTATCATCTCAATTAACCAAGAAGTCCAGGACGAGTCTATTATACGTTGGTGAAGGATGGTTGGCTCGGCATCATTTTCATATCAAATCCAATGATCAAACTTTTCATGTTCAATATATGGAAAACCCAGCTCATAGCCATCAAAACATTTTCAAATTTTGAGAAGTATTTTTGCATTTGGTCCCAAAAAAAATAGAGTAAGGAAAAAAAAAAAACTTGATATGTTCATGTGAATCACTCTCAGTGACTTAATTGCTAGTATTTTGAAAACAACTTAAATTAGGATTTTTTTTTTTTTTTGGAGCTCACCTATATAAATCACATTATTTGTTATACAAAAGATTTACTAATAAATTAACTTTTTCAAAGTCCTTATACTGCTAATTCAAGGTAAATAATACTTCTTATGTACCCTCTTAAATTGCATTTGCAATAATAAAATTTTTTGGTTAAAACAATTGAGAAACTTTCAAGGACCAACCTCTAACCTTTCTTGACATATTCCTTTTTTCTTTCAGGTGTGAGTTCTCGATTCATAATTGATTTTTAACATTTTATAAGCTCAAAAGTTTAACAATATTCAAGGTGTGACATGTACAAGACTTTTCAAGTCAAAATTTCTAACTCCATCCGCCATTGATTAGAAAAATTAAGATTTCATGGTGTATAAACTACGATTTCAATTTGTTCATGCAATCTTTTTGCAACTCTTTTAGACATTTTCATTAATTAGTGATGGGTGGCATAGTGAAGCTGCCAAGTAGTTGACCAACATGAGCATTAAAGTTACGTAAATGAAAGATTCACCAAAAAAGAAAAAAAAGAAACTCTAAACGAAAGAAAAAACAATGCAGAAAAGCCAAGTGGTGTCTAATCGTATTTGTAAGCAGCGTAAAACTTAAATTAACTTAATGGGGTTAGGTGACCTTTGATTATATATGAAAATCAGCTTTGATGTATCCCAATTTTATATATATACAAAGATATATGACCCACAAACCACAATTAAAAAAACTCAATTTTCTTATTGCTTAAAGAATAATTATTTTAAAAAAAAAAAACCTGAAGATTCAAGTATTTTCTTTGCTTTTTTGCTTTAATATAGTATATGATTATTAATTTTTTGCTGTAGAGCACAGATATACAGCTGTTATGGACATGAGTTCATATTCAGCTAGCTTATAAGTCATGTGGATTCTAGATGGGTGGAGAAGAATAAAACCGGAGAGGAACCACCAATAAAAAGAGAGACAAAAAAAATATTCTTACGAGCAAACCAATAAATTCTGATTTGGGGAATATATTTTGGAAAATGAGAATTTATTAGCTAATTTAGATATGAATCATGATTATTGAAATTAAAATTTTAATATTTTACTAATATATTATATAATTATTTTCGAATAAAAATTTAATTTGTCCTCGTTGTTGTCTTAGTTGAAAAATAAAAGTACACTCTTTCTAATGAATCTAAAATGAATTTATAATAACTTGAAATAATTGGAAAATGAACTGTCCAAATATTTAAAATCTCAAACTACTACTCAAAGTCTAGATCAGAGGGAAGAAATTTGACATCTTTCCAACAATGCAAAATTAGAAGGGAAAAACACTTGTTATGAAAATGGTTAAAAATATTTAGTAAGTGAGCTCCAAGCTAGCTTGATCCCAGTCCAATATATAGTTCAATAACATGCATGGTGTTGGGTTAAAAGCCCCCAATCCAATTACATAAGCGAAGTAAAATTAAATAATAAATCAAATACATAAGAGACAATAATTTAACGTGATTCGGTCTAATTGACCTACATCTACGGATGAGAAAAAAGATCCACTAGTTGTAGAGAATTATAAACTTACATCAAATTATCAACCTCACTCAACAATCAATACTCATAAGATACTCTCAATCTCTTTTAGTCTTATGGAGTATTCTCAATCCAAACAAATACAAACCCAAACCCTTGTGCACCCCTTCAACACAATCAAACACATACTCATATGTTCCCATACATCATACCTATGTGGACCCTCTCAGTCTCCTCTAGTCTACTCACAAACAAACATAGACACCCATAAGATGTAGAGCCCCAATACTCCTATGGGGTGTCTATCCCACAAAATCCTACAACTCTTTTACTTCTTTTTTTCATACCTAACTCTGTAGAGACTTCACCTATTTATAATCATACAAATTTACCCATTAAGAATCACTCTCCTCTTAGAATTCTTCTCTTGTAAGTCAAACTTGTCTATTAAGAATCTTTTTTCTTTTAAAATTCTTCTCTTGCAAGTCAAACTTACCTATTAAGAATCTCATTTCTCTTAGAATTCTTTTTTTGCAAGTCTTCTTGTCCATCAAGCAATATCTGATAAATCCCAAACAAATCTCTAACAAATCCCAAACAAATCTCTTATGGGATTTGAGTCAATATTCCCAACAATCTCTACCTTAACTCAAATTCTATCAAATCATTTATCTTTATGCTAGACATGTTTAGCTCCACCTACAATAAAAGTCTCTCACTCATCTTCTCTTGTGTGTCTTCATGCTTCATGCAAACTGATCCTTCAATCCTCAAAACACAAACTCAAACTTTTTTCTTGAATCACGCTCTTCTAAGCTTGCCTCTTCCCATGTCTCAAACCATGTTCTTCCCAAATCTTGAACCTTCAGCTCTTCCCACGTCTTGAAACTTTGACTATTCTCACGTTTCTAACCTTTAGCTCTTTCCACATTTTGAATCTTCAACTCTTCTCACGTTTCGAACCTTCAACTCTGACACCACTTGTAGGAAAATACCACAGCTCTGATACCATTGTTGGGCTAAAAGCCTCCAATCTAATCACACAAGCGAAAGCAAAATCAAACAATAAATCAAACACATAAGAGACAACAATTTAACGTGATTCGATCCAACTGACCTACATCCACGGATGAGAAAAAAGATTCACTAGTTGTAGAGAATTACAAACTTACATCAAATCATCAACCTCACTCAACAATCATTACTCATAAGACACTCTCAATCTCTTCTAGTCCTATGAAGTATTTTTAACCCAAATAAATACAAACCCAAACCCTTGTGCACCCTTTCAACACAACCAAACACATACCCATATGCTCTCATACATCATACCTATATGGATCCTCTCAGTCTCCTCTAGTCCACTCACAAATAAACATACACACCCATAAGACGTAGAGCCCCAATACTCTTATGGGGTGTCTATCTCACAAAACCCTATAACTTTTTTACATCTTTTTCTCATACCTAACTCTGTAGAGACTTCACCTATTTATAATCATACAAACTTACCCATTAAGAATTTCTCTCCTCTTAAAATTCTTCTCTTGTAAGTCAAATTTGTCTATTAAGAATATTTTTTCTTTTAAAATTTTTTTCTTGCAAGTCAAACTTACCTATTAAGAATCTTCTTTCTCTTAGAATTTTTCTTTTGCAAGTTTTCTTATCCATCAAGTAATATCTGATAAATCTCAAACAAATCTCTAACAAATTTCAAATTAATTTCTAATGAGATTTGAGTTAATATTTTTAACACATGAAAAGGTCAAGTTAGGTTTCAACTTTCGAGCAAAGTTTTAATAGAGCTCCAATATATTATCATGTAGAAATATAACTATCATGACAAATAATTAAAATGTGTATCAAGTACAAACGTTCATTAAATGTATATATAATAAAAGCCATATACACCGAGGGGCCTATTGAAACTTAGGGAACAAGGTGGCCTAGATATCCTTTAAACTTTATTTATGTTAGATTTACATAATCCAAATCTACTAATAATAGAAATCAAACTTAAATTTTATAAATAAAATATTTAAGTCTTACTAATTTCACGAAAAACGTCCATTATCAACCTTTTCTTCACTACAAGGTAAGCCAACTTACCCAAGTACATGGGTTTTGTATTTTCTTTTTCTTTCTCTAAAGGATAAAACCTGCTGAATAGAATATCATTTCTTTAGATAAAGAAGCTAAAAGTCCCTCCATATTTTTACACAGAATAATACCAAGTCAAAGTTAGCAATAAACTAAAGACGAAGATATATCGTTACCACTTGCATTTGAGAGGGATAATTAAATTAATTAAAACTTTAACCAAAAGATTTTGCCATTTTCACACATGTATTTAAGGACGCAACTCGGGCAGGAGTAGGTCAAGTTGGAGGACAACCCAACGCCATCCATGGCAATATCTCCAGGTTTTAACAGTTTATTCCCAAAACTTCGACCCCAATTTGGTTCATCTAGTTTATATGGTTGGACCATAAATAACTTTATAAAAGATTGTTAGAACACGTACGTAATTAGGTTTTATATGCTTTTTCTGGGCTGGGATTAGACTGTTTAATTAGCAACATGTACTTTTTACTATTATTTATTTATACACCTTAATTCAGTGTACACCTTCGGTATCTATGATTTTTGTTACACAATTAGAAATTATAATTCTTTAAAATATATATAAAGGAAGCTATAAATATGAGATAAAAATATTACAAAATATTAAATTTTAAATTTATTTAATATCATTTTTAAAAATAATATATAAATCAATTAAACTATTCTTCAAATTCAAGTATAACTCTTTTATGTTCTATATATCCCAGAACCTTATGCCCCAATATTTGAATCTAATTTTCAAATTATAATTTCAGGTTTTAACTACTAAGAAGTTTGGAAGATTAATTATATTGTGAGGCGCCACTTCAAGAGCATGAGGTTGATTTGAGTTAATTTAAATATATTGCTCATAAAGAAAGGGGGAATTATGACAAACGGTGAGACATCAAAGGGAAAGAAATATCCACATCAATCGGAGGGTCGAGCTCAAAAAAGCGACAGTAATGCATCCTTGTGTGAGCCACAGGTTGATTGAAAACGACGGCAAGTCCAATCAATTCACATTTCTTGTAGCACCAATCCCCTTCTGCCTGGCTCAGACAGCGCCCACACCCGCACCCACAGTAGTTTTACAGGCTCAAGCAACTTAAATCAGACATAATTAGGTAAGTGATTTGAAAGCCTGCATTGCCACGTCCCTCTCTCTCTCTCTCTATCTCTGTTCTATGTACATATTTCGGCCTTTAACGTTGCCGTATTACTATTTTATGTGCTAGTATGTATAATATTAAAATATTCACATCGGTAAGGTGACTCATATACTCATATCTGACTCATTAGTATAAAAACAACGTAAGTATAAAAACAAAATTTCGATAAGGTGACTCATAGACTCATATCTGACTCATTAGTATAAATACAACATAAGTATAAAAACAAATTTTCTTCTCAATCTTGAATTTATTATTATTTTTTTAGAATGAATGTATTAAGTTCTTAGAACCGGAACTACTTTTGATTGTATCATAAAATATAAACAGACATATAATACATAAAAAACACTTCCATTTGATGTTATTATATTCCCCTTATTTAGCTAGGGTATCAAGAATATAAATCAATAATACGCTATTGTTTGTGTAAACCTCTATTTTGTTTTATATAACTCAATTACAATTAAATTTGTAATCGATTTGAGCACGAATTAAATCAATTCAAATATTGATTCATTAACAATTTTTAAATATTTTGTATGGATTCAAATTTAGTTCAATTTCATTATTGGGTTAATTGTTAAAGTTCAAGTTTCGTATTAAAGCTCGAATTTTGTGTTAAAGCTCATGTTTCGTATTAAAGCACAAAATTTACCTAAATTCTGCATTAATCTAGATTCAATTTTAATTAATTAAAAGTCAAATTAAAATAAATACAATAATTAAAAATAATATAATTAAACAATTAAAAAAAAATGTTGAAGGTTGACTATCATTGCAAGAGCCTTCCCTCACTTTTTCCTTCCCATAGACCATAGCCTTCCTTCTTCCCAAATTGCCTCACCAATTTCAGATATCAAATTTGCCCCTCTGATTTTATCTAATTTACCTATAACACTAATTGGTAAAAGAACAATACCCAAAAAATGCAGTGAACCAATGCTATAAGAACAATCTAAAATTGCCAATTAGTCTTTTTTAGAAAGATTTAATTCTCAAACAAAAGTGTAGGAAAAAGGGGGAAGGTTTGGTATTTTCAATAAAATCCCAAATAAATTCATGTTGAAAGGGAAGACCAATAAAAAAAAAAAAAAACCAAAAGATTGAAATCAGCTCAAGCTAGAACTAAGACAAAAAATTCCACCATCACAGTACCTACACCCACACTAGCACCTTAGCTTCACAAACTTAACCCCCAAGCTTCATAGACCTAACACCTATTCCCACCATCATAGTCCCTACACCCACACTGGCACCATAACCACACCAACCTAAGCCCCCACACCTTCGTTGGCCTACCACTAGAACCAACCCCACAATAGCTCCCTTACAGACCCAACACCCTAGCCTCATAAACCCAACTCGTCAGCCTACCCCTAACAACTTGCCCACACTAGTTCCAGCCCTAACTCTAGCCTTGACACACACACACCTATAGCTCTAACTCATCCCCGATCTATCAAACCCTCACCCAACCTTTAACCACTACAAGCCCAAAAGAAAGTCTCTTATAACCCTATATATCCAAAAGCCACTTAAGAAGAAACCTCCAAAAAAAAAAAAGAAAAAAATAACCCATTAGCCACTTATAACCTCATGACCACCATTAAAAAAAAAAAACTAAACTATCTAAAAAAAGAACCATTCGACCTACCCAAAAAAAGAAAGAAACAAAAATCACACATACAAAAGAGAAAGAAAAAGAGAAAATCATAACCTTTAAAGTGAGAACCCAACACCAAAAAGTCAACAAAAAAAAACATTTGGTTGAATGCTTTAGAGGGCAATCTAAGAAGTTGAAGTGAGTTTTTTAAGAATAGAAGCTTAGATTTGAAATCAAGGAGCCAATGGGGTTTTTTGGGTGTTTTTTAAGAGTTTTCAGGCATCGACCAAGAGGTCGGTGGTGATGGTAGCAGCAGTCGACACGGCATTGGATTTTAGACTTAGAAAGGGCTTTATGAGTTTTTTTTCTTAGGGTTCTTTGATTTTTGTTTTTGGTGGAGGTTAGAATGAATTAAAAAAAAGTATGCCTTTTATAGCAAAAAAAAAAAAAAAAGCCAAAACAACATCATATAGGAACCCTCAGGATTACGCATGACCTAGTGACCAAATCGAGGTTTGCGCCTATGACCTAGTGAACTATGTCATTCCCAACCTTCAACCGATCCACCTGAATCGGACCTAAACCAGAATTGAACTAGTCCAAATCGAATTGAACTGGCTAGAATCACCTAAACCGTAAAAAACCTATCAGACCACTTCTAAACTAGCCAGACCACCTACGAACCATTAACCGATTTTGTCTGATCAATTTTTGGTAATTTTTTTTTTATTTTTATTATTTTTTAAAATTTAAATTATTTAAGTTATTTATTAATACATATCTATATTTTAAATGCCTAGAATAAATGCATATATTTTAAAAAATAGAAAAATTAATTTTTAAAAAATAATAAATTAAGGAAAGTGTGTATGGAAAAAATATTAAAAAAATAATTAATAAATGATAAAAAATATAAAAAATTAATAATAATAAATGAACATCTCTGAAAATGAGATATTAAGGAAGTTCGATTAGTGATTCATTAAAATCTCCATGTAAGAATATTTTTCTAAAATACTACCAAAGTAATAGAGTATTTAGAAAAGTATTCAATACAAAAGATTTTTCATCTATTTAATTCTCCTAAAATATATATGACTTAATAATGATAAAAAAAATGAGTAAATAAAATAAGAGATGATAAAAAGTAAGAACAACCTTTTTTTAGTATCAAGGTTAATAATGACACACGAATTTTATTTATTATGATTAATCATTTTTGTTTTCAAAAATAATAATAATAATAATAATAATGGAGGAAACAAAATGAAAATTTTCAAGGATTAAGTTCTAAGAAAGTCCAAGTAGAGATTTTAAAAAAATTCTTAGGTGTGAAAATTCTTCTAAAATATCGTCAAAGTATTTGGATATTTAGAAAAAAAATTTATAAAAAAAATTTCATTGCTTTGTTCCTTTAAATAATAATAATAATATATATAAGGAAATTTAATAATAACAATAAACCAATTAGATGAGCAAAATAAAATAAGTAATAAAGAAAATATAACATAAGGAAAAATAAATGAGATGACTAAAACTTTTTACACGCATACCATATTTTTTTCATCTTCATTTCATAAAATAATCCTGAAAGTAACACAAATTTTCAATGATGGGAATCTAGAGAAGTCCAAGTAGTAATTCTCAATAAATCTCTAGGTGAAAAATTTTTTTAGATTATTGCCAAAGTATTGGAATATTTAAGACAATTTTTAAGAAGAAAATTCTCATTTACTTTTCTTTATAAAAAAACCTATACAATGCAATAATGATTAAAATAAATCCATGCGCATCATATTCCATCCATACACATAAATTCTAAAAATAAACAAAATCTCTGAAGATGAGATCCTAAAGAAATCTCAGTAGTGATTTTTTAGGAATCTTTAGGAAAGAAAATTCATCTAAAATATCGTAAATGTACTAGAGCATTTAGTATAATTTTCAATAAAGATTTATCATTTTTTTATAAATAGAATAGGAAATTTTTTTTTGAAAGTAAATCATAGGTATCATATTTTATTACATGCATTATAAATTTTGATTTTGAAGATAAATATAAACCACCAATGATAGGATTCTTGAGAAATCTGAGTAGTGATTTTTAAAAAATCCTTAGGTGAGAAAATTTCTCCTAATATTGTCAAAGTATTGGAATATTTTTAAGGATTTTTTAATATGCAAGTTCCTTATTTATTTTTCAAGTAAACAATTAAAAAGATATAAACATGATTTTATTACAATAGAGAAAATTAAGAAAATTAATTCTAAATATCGAAATTAAGATCTTTTTGTCAAGATTAAAGGATAACACATGGTTAATTGGTACCATTTTTAAAATGAACGCTATGGAGGTGCTAGTCCTTCCTTACTCGTAACCATACTCCTAAGCCTAAATTGTTTTCACTAACCCAAAAATTATCTTTTTAATAAATTATAATTAATTTTAAGATTTAATTAAAAGGGTAAGTTTTAGTAGGTGGTCAATCACACAGCCAAAAAATATTGGCGACGTCTTTTTTTTATTTTTTGAAAATTTGTCTAGCGGTCCTAAACTGTTACAACAACTTGACGACTCCACTAGGGATGTCATTTTTTTAAAGAGCCAAGTAAAAAAAAATAATCATGTGTTATATTTAATTTTGATTTAATGGTCTTAATTATTTAATCTTAATTCCCTTAATCTTGATTTTGTTTTTTTTTTTTCAAATAATAATAATAATAATAATAATGATATTAAAAACCTACATCTCATTTTAATCATGTCATTTATTTTACACTTCGTATTTATTATTATTATGTGGCACTTAGAATAATGATTCTGATACTCTGTTCCTTTATTCACACACGACATATTCATATCATATATGAGCTCTATATCCAGGTTTCACCCATTTTAAGAAGGAGTAAAATAGTTATACTCTGGTAAAGTGATAATCTCCGTAATAACAAGTGAAATACTTTCACTCAAATTGAACCATTTCTATTTGTAGCCTAAAATGAGTGAGAATCCATATGTCTTACTAGTCTTGCATAGACATCAATGAGCAACAATTCAGAAACCTCTTAGATCTAAATAAATTCAAGTCAAGTATATAGTAAGCCATAGAGGCTAACCCTAGATAGAGTCATGCCTATGTTTTGTACATCATCCCTAAAAATTAAAGCAAGCAAGGGAACACTTATATTGTAATGCTTTCTTTAAAAGAAATCATAGCTGTATGCATTCATATTTGTTTTAATTTTTTAAAAGAAAATTTATTTTATTATTTATCTCATCCTTTTTTTTTTTCAAAGTGACTTTTCCTTTTACCTCTTTTTATTCAAGCTTTTATTAGTTCATTATTCCCAAAGGTTTTCCTTGTTATTATTATTATTATTATTATTATTATTATTATTATTATTATTATTATTATTCTCTTATTTTTTTCTTTTCAAATTTCATACCGTATCTCCATATACTAACTTATCTTTTTTTTGTTTCTTTCGCATAAATTACATTGGCATACTACAATAACATAGTGAGGTATTTATTCTAAGACATCGTTTAACAAAGTTTTTTTTATAGATCCTACAATGTTATAGATTTATTCTTCGTCCATGAGTGCGTCATATGAGTCATATAATGAGATATATGAATGGTCTAAAAAAATCTAACAAAAAGAAGAGGATTGTTTACTTATCGATTATATATTAGGATTGCCTAAAAAAATGTATCTAAATCTTACAAAGAATAATTTAGAGGATTTGGTTGCTATATGTGGTTAGATAAATAAAGCAAGAAAAAAAAGTTTTATGAGAAATATGGGTAGATATCATTTCTTGTCTTAGTAGTGATTAAAGATCAATTTATTAGAGTTACTGTCCAGTTTTGGGATCCATCATATAGATATTTCACATTTAACAAAGAGGATTTGATACTGACATCAAAGAGTGTTCAGCTTTAGTGGGTTTGAAGCTTTAATATCTCGATAAAATATATGTCAGAAAACCAAAGTTAAGGTAGCATAACAAGATCCCCAAATTGATCAAAATGAAGGTAAAGGCTGTGGATTCTTTAACAAAAGACAAAGGTAAAGATGCCAGCTTACCTTGGTATTTCTTTCGAGATTTCATTTTGGGACACTTGAAAGATAATCAAGGCATGGTAGTAGTCTCCCTAACAATTTATGATATGGTAATCTTTCTAAAAGCTTTAGGGTACATTGAACTAGCAATGGTTAATCTATTTGAATAAGTTAAAAGTCGATGATTAATCCTATTCTGGTAATTTTAGCCGAGACTATCAAGTTTTTGAATTTTTGTCACTAGAATAAAGGCATTTTATGGGTTGTACACAACTATTATTTGTCTGGATAAAAAGCCATTTCAAATGGCAAAAAGTGCTCTTTTCAAGCTTTATCTTGGAAAAAAAAGCCTTGATCAAAGAATTTTGTCAGAGTTAGTGGCCAGAATTGAAACTAAAAAAAGAATGGATAGCATTCTTTCGAAGACTTACTAGTGATCAGGTTAAGTGGATAGCACTATAGATGCCTCATGTGCCTATGTTATATCGAGGAGGAGATAAGTAGTGGGTATGACTTTTGGGACTATGGGGAATGGTAAGTTACTATCCATTAATAGTGCTAAGGCAATTCAATGCAAAACAGTTTATCCTTACAAGACATGGACTCACCCAAGTATAATTTGCTTATAGAGAAGTAAGTTCATCAAAAATAATGGAACAGTCCATTCAAGTATGGAAAGGACTCGGAGGTTAAGATTAGGACCTCTTTTAGACAAAGTCACTCCCAATAACTCAATTTGAAAGGTAAAATGTTCTAAAGATATTGTTCTTCCTTTAGATGATTTCTCATTTCAACAAGTCAACCCTTGGGCAAAAGAACTGTTGTCAGAAGTCGAGCTTGTCAAGTAAGAACTTAAAGCAAAAAAAGAGAAAATAAAAAAAAAGAATTTGAAACCCTAAGAAGAAGTGGGATAATTAACATATGAACTAGAAGCCCTAAAAAATAGTCTAAAAAAGGCAATACAAGATCGAGATGTGACAAAAAACGATCTAAAAATTTTGCATCAAGAAAATAAAAAGATGCTAGTCCTACTAATGAAGGGAAAATGTGTCAAACTTGATGGTAGGAGCCTAGAGAAATGATTAAACTTTAAGAAGAAATGTAACTTTGGAAAAACAAAGCTAAAAAGAATGAAGAAAAGGCTGTTAGGATTTTTCAGGAAGGATTTTTCAGGAACAACAAAACTAGAAAGATTTATACTCGACTGCTTCAACAAGGTTAATAGAATACCAAAAGGAAAATATAAAATTAAAGGCATAGAATAAAAATGAAAAAAAAATTCTATGAAATGCAAAAAGAGAATGATTCACTCTACTAGGTAATGTAAGAAATGAAACAACAATTACGTTACCACAAGGACCATATTTTCATGATTATGAAAGAAATTATAAAGAATGATAAAATAGGGAAGAAGACTGAAGATATACTTGTGACCTCGAAGTGAACGCTCATATGAAATGGAAGGTAAAGAGTATAAGAAAGCAATAATACATAAAGCATCTAGCTAGTCAAATTTGTAAGGTAATGAGAAAAGCAAAGAAAATGGTTGAGAGTTATTAGTAACATCTGTTAGACTTTTTGGTCGAAGCTAAATATCATTATGTGCAAGTAAAATGTTTCTATGGTTACAATTCTAGAATGATAGGCTTTATGTTACCAAAAGTTGTTTAGAATCAATGAAAAGTTCTAGTGTTTGAAATATGTCATGGAATAAATATTTCTTAATGCATTCATACATACACAGTGCATGTTCTTTCTTTCTCAATACCCATTTAATCAAAATGGTGTTTTTTTTTAAATAAAAAAAAGTTAAAAAGAATAATTTTCTTTCACAAAAATAATATGGCATCCTAATTTTTCAAATTGTGGTAATAAAAGTTTAAGGATAGCTCAACTGTCGAAAGTTTGAAACCAATCTACTTGTCACCCATACAATACATGTTCATAGATTAAAACAATGGAAAATGAGCAAACAACCAAGATAAAAAGAATGAAAAAAGCTCAAGAAGATATACAAGAAAAAATGCTAAAATGCAAAAAGAGATTAGAGGGCAAATGATGGAGTTAAGAGAGTTGATAAGGGGCACGACCAAAAGAAAAGGCATTGCTGAAACCTCTATTACAATAGAGGAAAATCAACCCCAAAAAAATAATAGTGTCAAAGAAAAACCGTTTTACCCACCTGAGTTAACACCACTTCATGCTTAAGCTTCTCAAGTAATGTATCCACTGCTTATGGGTGGGCAACCTTACCTTTTCATAAATATGAATATGCCAGCTAACCAACAACAAAATCATGAACAATTCTGACAAATACAGGGTGTAGTTTTGTTGATCCAATTTTCATTTCGAACCTAGATGACCTTAAAGAGCAAAAAAAATTAAGGGACATATCAGAGTTATGAGAGAAAGATGAGATTCAACACAAATATTACTTATTAGAAGAGAGACTAAAAGTTGTGGAAGGGATACCTTTGGAAATATCAATGCAAACAAATTCAGTTTAGTCTCTAATCTAGTAATTTTGCTAAAGTTTAAAACTTTTAATTTTGATAAGTATGACAGAATTAAGTGCCCATTGGCTCATCTCACTATATTCTGTCATAAGATAAGCTATTGATCCACTGTTTCTAAAATAGCCTTACTAAGTCTATAGTTATATGGTATATCTAATTAGATAGAAACTACATACATTTTTAGAAAGATCTCACTAGATCTTTTCTAAGCCAATACAAGCACATATTAGACATGGCTCCTAATAGGTTGCCATTACAGAACATGAAAAAAAGAGCCAATAAAATTTTCAAAAAATACACCCATAAATGGAAAGATCTTATTGCTCAAATATAGCCACATTTAACTAGAAATAAGATAATAGTACTTTTTATTAGTACTCTTGAAGCACTATATTATGACAAGCTTGTTGACAATGCAATGAAAAATTTTACTAATATAGTGATCTCTGACAAAATGATAGAAAATGCCAACAATAGTAGTAAGATTGAGGCAGGTGATATTGCTAGCTCTTAAAAAGCAGTGCCACCTAAAAAAAAAGATGGAGAGACACATGCTGTGGCCTATGGGAATCAACCACTTTAAAATTTTATTCTATATCGCCCTTATCCAACCTACCCACCCTATTATCCATCATAAATAACATTTCTCAAAGTCTATACCTATATCAATCGATACCACAACTAAGATTCCAACAGAGTTTTTGCCCTTACATGCCTACTCACCGCCTACACTTGTAGCCTAACCTTTTATTCAACCAAACAGTCTAACAAGCAATCTTAAAGGACCACAAGCCACCTAAAAGAAAACTTTTATTGACCCAATTCTCATGTCCGACACTAATTTACTCCCTTAATTGGTAGCAAATCACCTTATCATAAGTGGTATAATCCAAACCTAGAGCTATTGAAACCTAAACCCCTTCCCCCTAAAGTCATTGAAACCTCTATACAATAGATGGTATGATCCAAATATTCGATGTGATTATCATGATAGGGTTATAGGTCATTCCATAAAAAATTGCATGGCTCTTAAGTAAAAAGTGCAAAATTTGATAAAGAAGGGATACGTAAATTTTGATACCAGTAAAAAATCAAATGTCAAGGAAAATCCTTTGCCAAATCACACCAAGCAAACAATCAATGCCATAGATGGTGGTATGTTAGGACATATTAAGAGAAGCATTTATGAAGTTAAAACCCCGATGGGTCAAGTGTTTAAAAGCTTGATCAAAGCCAACATACTTCATCAAATTCCTTAAAACCAAGAGATCCATCATTAAGATTATAATATGGCTCAAACTTGTATTTATCACATAACTATAGTAAGACACTCTACCTAAAATTGTGGCATGTTTCACTAGGTGCTACAAGAATGATGAATTCATCTTTGGTAAAGTTTTATGAAAGAGATGACCAAGACTCAATAAATGCAATAGATAAAAGACCTTTAGGGAACATATATTCCAAGTTTATGCTTAAGCCGATGATTATTTTCTGTAATGAAAAATTAAGTTTGGCAAAAAAGTTACTTATTTCTTTTTCCATGATGAATGCAAAGAAAAAAGGCCTTCAAGAAACATGTTTTTCAAGTTTGTGCCTAAGCCAATGACTATTTTCTACAACAAAATGCCAAGGTTGACAAAAGAGTAGCCTATTTCTTTTCCTATAAAACCTATAACAATTCAAGTTCGTAGCCCATTTCCTTACCAAAGTGACAAAGTAGTGCCATGAAAATATGATTATAGTGTCATGACACAAAGATCAAATGATTGTTGGGCTACAAATAACCCAAATGCCAATAACACTGTAAATATAATTGAAGTGGACAGAGTGACATAGAGTGAAAGGTGTTATGCTCTAGAAGTGTTAGAAAAAGCTTGAAAAGAAAAGGCTAAAAAAAGAGAAAAAATATTGGAAGAATGAAAAAAGACTCATCTTTTAGTGGCTCAAGATGCGTAGTATAAAGAACTTGTTACTGAAAAAGAAACTTGTGAGTTTCTAAAGATAATTAAACATAACGAGTACAACATAATAGAGCAGTTGAACAAGATGCCATTTTGAATTTCCTTTCTACCATTGTTGTTAAACTCTAAACCACATCGAAATGTTTTACTAAGAGTATTGAATCAAACACATATAGACCATAACATATTTGTCAAGAATGTTAACCATATTGTGAGAAATATTATGGCTTTAAATTTCATTACCTTCAATAATGATGAGATTCCACCAAAAACTAGAAATAGTACCAATACCCTTCATATCACTACTAAATGTAAAGTCCACATCCTAGCTAAGGTTCTTATTAACAATGGCTCTTCAATCAATATCATACCCATGATCACACTGACAAAGTTCTCATTGATCCATCATATATGAAGACAAGTCATATGATAGTGAGGGCTTTTAATTGATCTTGAAAAGAGGTGTTAGTAGATATCAAGATACCAATGTAAATAGGGCATGTACTTTTTTTAATGGAATTTTAAGTCATGGATATTTCATCGTCTTATAGCTATCTATCGAAGTAACCATGGATTCACATGGCAGGAGCCATTCCATCATCCATGCTTCAAAAAGTAAAGTTCATAGTTAAAGACCAACAAATTTATGTTTTTGGATAAGATGATTTATTGGTAATTAAACCTACGAGCACTCCATATGTAGAAGCTACAAATAAGGCACTAAATTGTTCTTTTAGATCTTTTAAATTTATGAATACAACTCACGCAGGAGAAGGATCAAAGATTCCTACTCCATGCCTATCAAGTGCAATATGAATGCTTATCAAGCAAATTGTAGGTAAAGGATGGCGTGCTGGATATGGCCTTAAAAAAAAATTTTAAGAAATCTAAAAGTCAACAAGGGTATTTAAAACAAAGAAAAATTTAGACTAGGATTCAAGGTCACTACTGCAAAGTGAAAAAGAGCTATGTTAAAAAAAAACAAAGAAAAGATATTGGTCTATCTTAAGGGATATGAGCAAAAATATGAAAAAATTAATTATCACTTATCTCTATGATACATTTTACTCAGGCAGACATATTCATCTTGATTCACCAAGGGTCACAACAAGGGAACTGACGCTAAATATGAAAAAAGTTTTTTCCAAACTTCATATTCATTGATAGGTGATGAAGCAATAATAACTTAGAAAGAGAAACCCTTCATTTATTCTTGTCCCCCAAGTGAAGAGCTAAACAATAGAAAGATAATGAAGTTGTCAGTTCTTAAATCTTTCAAAAAGTAATGTAGTGAGTTAATTTTCCCAATGCTTCTGCCTAAGAGCATTTTGAGGTCTTTTACATACGAGCTTATCTTTCCTTTATCATTTTAATAAAATGACTAGTGTTTTGCATTTTCATTTTCTTTCTCATTTCATTCATTCAAAGTTACAATTTCTTTTTTTTTTCTTACACGCTATATCCTTTTAATTTCACTCATTTTTAGGTTTTTAAATAATAAATACGAGGATAATCATGACAATAATTCAGGATTTGACTTTGAAAAATCTATTCATGTTGATGAACTTGATAATGATGAGGATTCGGATGAGTACAATATGTCTCTTGATTTATTAAAACTAATGGAATAAGATAAGAAAAAAATTAAACCTCATGAGAAAGCTACAGATGTAGTCAATTTAGACGATGAGAAAAATAAAAAAAAGGGTCAATATGTGTACAACCTTTTCACCCACAAAAATGAAAAAGGTAGAGGAGTTACTTCGTAAGTTCGTTAATGTGTTTACAAGGTCATACCAGGATATGTCAAGACTTAGTTCAAAATGCAAGCCAATGTAGCATAAGTTGAGACGTATAAACTGGACATGTTATTAAAAATTAAAAAAAAATGAAAAAATAATTTAATACAGGCCTTTTAAAGGTTGCCAAATACTCAGAATGGGTAGTTAACATAGTCTTGATTCCCAAAAAAGATGAAAAAGTTCAAATATGTATGGATTATAAATATCTAAATAAGGTCAACCCAAAAGATAATTTTTTTTTTATCCTATATTGACACATTCATGGATAACACTATAAGGCATTCCACATTCTCATTCATAGATGGTTTTTCAAGTTATAACCAGATTAGAATAACCCTACTAGTATGGAAAAAAACCATGTTTGTTACCATGTGAGGGACATTTTACTATAAAGTGATGCCTTTTAAATTGAAAATTACAGTAGCTACTTATCAAAGAGTGATGGTAATCTTTTTTCATGACATGATGCATAAAAAAATAAAAGTGTATGTTCATGACATGTTGCAAAATCTCATGAAGGAAAGGATCATGTTACCAGTCTCATAAATCTATTTGAAAGATTACGAAAGTACTAACTCAAGCTAAATTTGGCTAAATGCACATTTGGTGCTAAGTCAAGAAAACTATTGGGGTTTATGGTTAGTGAAAGGGGCATTGAAGTTGATCCGGATAAAATGGTTACCATTTAAAACTTATTTTCTCCATGCATGTAAAAAAAAGTAAAGGTTTTCTAGGAGGTTTGAATTATATCTCCTACTTTATCTCTTAACTCACTTCCAAATGTGACTTAATTTTCAAGCTATTTCAAAAATATGACCTTGGCAAATAAGACAATGAATGTCAATGTACCTTCAAAAAAAATTAAGGAATACCTATCAAATTCATCGGTGTCAGTATCGTCTATCATGTGAAAACTATTGATTTTGTATCTCACAATACATAATCATTCTTTCGGATGTGTGTTAGGGTAATAGGATGAAACAGACAAGAAAGAGCAAGTCATTTATTATTTTAGTAAGAAGTTTACCGAACACGAGTCTAAGTATTCTTAATTGGAAAAAATATGCTACATATTAGATTGGACAGCCTATAAGCTTAGGCAATATATACTACTTGGCTGATAGCAAAACTAAACCCTTTTAAGTATATCTTTGAGAAACCATCATTGTCAGGGAGATTAGCTAGATGACAAGTCATACTTTCTGAATATGATATTGTATATGTTGCACAAAAGGTAATCAAAAGAAGTGTGATACTTGAATTTTCGATAGAGCATGCAAATGATGAACATAAGCCTATGAAGTTTGACTTTCTTAACAAAGATTTGAAGACGATCTCCTAAATTGAAGAAGGTGAACCAATAGAAAAACCATGAAAAATATTTTTTAATGAAGCTTCGAATATTTTAGGGCATGGGATTGAAGTAGTTTTGATATCCCCTAATGGAAATTACTATCCAAGCACTATGAGGTTAGATTTTAATTGCACTAATAATGTGGTAAAAATATGAAGCATGCATAATGGGCTTGTAAATGCCAATCAAAAAGAGGATTTGAGTGTTAGAAGCATATGAGAACTCAACCTGGGTAATCTATCAACTATGAGATGAATGGAAAATAAGAGATTCAAAGTTGGTACAAGACCAAAAGTATGTGGTAGATTTGATCAAACAATTTGACAAGGTTCAATTTTGGCATGTACCTCAAAAAGATAATCAAATGTTGATGCTCTATCTATATTGGTTGCAATGTTTAAAATGAGTGATAAAATAGAGATCCAACCTATCTGATTGAATATATAAGGATAACTGGCATATTGCTTAAGTGTTGAAGAGGAGATTGATGGCTTGCCTTGATACTATGACATCATGCAATATGTCAAGCACCAACAATACTCAGAACATGCCTAAAAAAATGACAAATGAATTATTAGAAGATTGGCTACGAAATTTTTTTCTCGACGAAAAAATTTTATATAAAAGAAGTTAAGATTAAATGTTATTAAAATGCATGAATACAATTGAAACAAAAAGCATACTTGAAGAAGTGCATGTAGAAAGTTGTGGAACAAATGCAAACAATCACGTGATGGCTAGATAGATTATGAAAATGGGCTATTATTGGTTAATAATGTAAAGTGACTACATTAACTATGCTAGAAAATATCATAAATGCCAGATTTATGCAAATAAGATCCATGCTCCTCTAGTTCTTTTGCATGTCCTCATACCTCTATGGCCGTTTTTTATGTTGAGGATAGATGTGATTGGATCCATCACTCCAAAAGCTTCAAATGGGCTTTGATTTATCTTTGTAGTAATTGACTACTTTACAAAATAGGTAAAAATAGTTTCTTATGCTAATGTGACAATGACAGTGGTGTGTAGATTTATAAAAAAGAAGATAATATGTTGTTACGGCCTTCTAGAAAAGATTATTTCTAATAATACTCGCAATTTGAATAACAAGATGTTAGCAGAGGTTTGCACTTAGTTTAAGGTTAAACACCATAACTCGACCTTATATCATCTAAAGATGAATGAGGTAGTAGAGACTGTTAATAAAAATATCAAAAGGATAATAGAAAAAATAACTAACACCTATAAAGATTGGCATGAAAAGTTACCTTTTGCATTGTATGATTATAAGACATCAACAAGCATATATGCTAGGGCAACGCTTTTTTTGCTCGTATATGGGATAGAGGTCATGCTGCCAGTTAAGGTTGAAATTTCTTTTTTTTTAAGTCTTAATGGAGCTGGAGTTAGAGAAAATAGGCTGGGTTCATTATCACTATGAACAATTGAAAAAAAAAAGGCTCACAGCTTTCTACATTGGTTAATTGTACCAAAAAAGTATGATGCGACCATATGATGCACTTCGATGATGGAGAATTGGTTTTAAAAAAGATTCCTTCAAATCAATACAATGATCAAAGAAAATAAACTCTAAATTAGAAAGGTCTATATATGGTCAAAAAAGCTTTTTCGGATGGAACATTGATCTTGGCAGAAATGAATAGAGATGACTTGCCAAACTTGATAAATTTAGTTATGGTGAAAAAATACTTTGCTTAAAAAAGAAACAAAGAAAAATGAAGAAAAAAAACAAAATAAAATAAAAAAAAAACTAAGAAAGACTCATACTGAAAACCCAAAAAGAACAATTTGAGTTAAAGGAATGATCTAAGTTGAAAATCTAAAAAGACAACTTAAATGCAATGGGATATCAATTTCCAAATACAGAGGTAATGTCTAGTGCAATGAACTTGGAAGGATCAAGTCCATTGATGGAATAGGTCATAAGAGAAAGAATTTTGGAATGTCGTTCATGATTATTTAAGTATTCACTATCTAAACATTATTTTTTTATTTAAATTTTATGCCGGTAACCCTTTAGAAGTATCTACTTATTTGAATATCCACTTATTTAAACTTTTCACTTGATATGTCCTTGTATCTTTCTATAAAGAATACACATTTTTCTCTAATTTGTCCTGCTTTTGAATGCTTTGCATTCCCATAAATAGAGGAAATGATGATTCATCACATTGGTCATGAAAGTTGCAATTGTAATAAATGATTGATAATGCTCGTAAAAGGTCTTGCATTATTTTATGAAAGTCGAGAATGACAAAAAAAAAAAAAGAGACAGAGGTTGGAAAAGTATTTGCATTCAAAATCATCAAGCCAAAATAAAAACTATCTAGAAGTGGTATTGGATGATGATATTGGTAAACAATCATTACAGATCATAGGGAATTAGTTTCTAAAATTGGCAAATTAGTTTGAGATTGGTTGTTTTTAAGATGAAAACATGAAAAATAGAAAGGATTGACGTAAAAAACCATTTTATTGCAATTTGGGTGTGTAATATTGGTTTCTAATAATACTTGCATTGTACGTATGGCATTCATTGCATTCATGGATTGTATTTTGGAAAAAAAAAAAGAGAAAAAAATTACTACAACAAAATAAAAAGATAAAAAAAAGAATTTGAATTTTGGATTTTTAAGGTTAAACCCTTTAAAGAAAAAACTGCTATATAGGAAACAATTCTAAAACAAGCATGACTCGTGGGACTATTGGGTCACAATATCACGAATCATTTCAAACAAGATTTTTAAAGTTTAATAGCCTTTGTTTATAAGGAGTCATTTCTAATAAGATTTTTAAAGTTTCAAAACATCTATTTATAAAGAGCTATTTTGAGTGAGATTTTAAAATTTCAAAGCCTCTGTTTATAAGGAGCCATTTTAAGCAAGATTTTTAAAGTTTCAAAGCTCTTATTTATGAGGAGCCATTTCAATAAAATTTTTAAAGTTTTAAAGTCTTTATTTATAGGGAGCCAATTTTAGATAAGATTTTTAAATTTTCAAAAAGTCCATTTATGAGGAATTTCAATACCTTTATTTTTAAATGAGATTTTTTCAAATAGGATTTTAGAATCTTAAAACTTCTGTTTAGAAGGAATCCTCCTCCTTAATAGCATTTTTAGACTCTTACATTCAAAAAAAAAAAAAAAAAACAATAACAAAACAACAAAACCAAAAAATTTGGAAAAAAAAATGAAAAAAAGAATTGATTTAGTCATTCACCTAAACAAAACGAATGTCTTAGTTTTTGCCCTCTTTTTAATTCTCAATAATGTGCAAAAAAGGGTAACTATAGACACCCATTTTGTTTGGGATAACTGGACTACAATTAATTTTGTAATTGATTTGGGCATGAATTAGGTCAATTCAAATATCGATTCATTTATAGTCCTAGAATATTTCGCGTAGGCTCGAGCTTGGTCTTTTTTCATTATCGGGTTAATTTTTGAATCCTAAGTTTCTTATTACAGCCTAAATTTTGTGTTAAAGCCTAGGTTTCATATTAAAGTCTAATTTTTGTCCAAATTTTACATGAAATCCCATACTCAGTTTTGATTAATTAAGGACCAAATTCAAATAAATACAATAATTAAAAAAATAATACAATTAAATAATAATAAAAAAAGGTTAAGGGCTGGCTGCCATTGTAGTAGCCTTCCCTCACCTTTCCCTTCCCCCTAGACCTTAGCTTTCCTTTGACCCAAATTGCCTCACCAACTTCAACTATCAGATTTGTCCCTCTGATTTTACCTAATTTACCTATAACACTAATTGATAAAAGAACAATGCCCCAAAAAAGCAATGAACCAGTGCTGCAAGAACAATCCAAAATTATCAATTATCCTTTTTAAAAGAATTTAATTCCCAAACAGAAGCATGGGAAAGAGGGGGATGGTTTAGTATTTTCAATAAAATCCTAGATGAATGCAAGCTGAAAAGGAAAACTAATTGAAAAAAAAATTAAAAGACTGAAATCAGCCCTGCCTAGAACCAAGACTAAAAATCCCACCATTATAATACCCACACCCACACTAGCACCCTAGCTTTATAGACCCAACAACCAAGCCTCATAGACCCAACATCCTAGTCCTACCATCACAGTCTCCGTAACCATACTAGCACTATAGCCATACCAACTTGAGCCCCCGTACCCTCGTCGACCTACCACCAAAACTAACCCTACACCTATCCCTTTACAAAGTCAACACCTAGCCTTACGTACCCAGCTCGCCAGCTTACCCCTAACATTTTGCCCACACCAACTCTAGCCTCAACTCAAGCCCTACACATACACACCTATAGCCCTAGCTTAGCACTAGTCCACCAAACCCTCACCCAACCTTTAGTCACCACAAACCTAAAAGAAATTCACATGTAACCCCATATACCTAAAAGCCACCTGAGCAAAAACCTTCAAAAAATAAAGAAAAAACCCATCAGTCGCCCACAGCCTCACTAACACCATAAAAAAAAAAATAATGCAACCTAAAATAGAAAACCTAAACAATCCAAAAAAAAACCATTCAGCCTACCAAAAAAAAACAAAAACAAAAATAAAATCACAAGCATAAAAGAAAAAAAAATCAAGCCCTTTAAAGCGAAGACCTAGCACTAAATAGTTAACAAAAAAATTTTTTTTTTGGCCAAATGCTTTAAAGGCAAATCTAGGAAGTTTGAGTAAAGTTTGGAGGAAAATAAGCTTGGATTTGGAATTAGGGGACCAAAGGTGTCTTCTGGGTGTTTTTTAAAAGTTTTTTAGCATCGACCATGGCTATCGACGATGAGAATAACAGCAGCTGACATGGCATTAGATTACGAGCTTAGTGGGAGATTTTGGAGTTCTTTTTTGTAAAGTTCTAAGATTTCTTTTTTAAAAGAAGTTTAGAATTGATTAAAAAAAAGTCTGCCTTTTATAGCAAAAAAAAGGTAAAACAACAACATATAAGAACCCCCAAGATTACGCACGACCCAACAACCAACCTGGGGTTCGCACCTCTAACCAGGCAACCTGTGTCCTTCCCAGCCTTCAATCGATCCACCTGAACCAAACCCCAAACCAAAATTGAGCTAGTCTAAACCTGATTGAGCTTGCCTTAACAACAAAAAACCTGTCAGACTATTCCTAAATTGGTCAAATCACACGCAAACTGTTAATCAGCGTTAACTAGTCGATTTTTTTATTTTTTTTATTTTTTTAAAATTTTAAATTATTTAAGTTATTTATTAATGCATATTTATATTTTAAAAACCTAGAATAAATGCATATATTTTAGAATTAGAAAATTAATGTTTAAAAAATAAAAAAATTAAGGAAAGTGTGCAAGGAAAAATATTAAAAAATGAAAAAAAATAAAAAAATAAATGATAAATGATAAACAAATATAAAATAATAATAATAATAATAAATAAAAATCTCTAAAGATAAGATATTAAGGAAGTCCAAGTAATGATTTCTTAAAATCTATAAATGAGAACATTTTTCTAAAATATTATAAAAGTAATGGAGTATTTAAAAAAAATTCAATACAAAAGATTTTTTCATTTATTTAATTCTCCTAAAATATATATGACTTAATAATGATAAAAAAGAATAAATAGATGAATAAATAAATAAATAAAAGTGATGATAAAAAGTAAGAACAACCTTTTTTTACTGTTAAGGTTAATAACGACACATGAATTTTACTTGTGATGATTAATTATTTCTGTTTTCAAAAAAAAATTAATAAGAATAATAATGGATTTAAAAATAAAATTAAAGTTAGAATAAAATAATAATAATAATAATAATAATAATAATAAGTGAGAAAAAAAATGAAAATCTCCGAGGATGGGATTTTAAGGAAGTTCGAGTAAAAATTCTTAAAAAATTTCTAAGTGAGAAAATTCTTCTAAAATACTGTCAAAGTATTAGGGTACTTAGAAAAATCTTAGATAAAAAGATTTTCCTTACTTTGTTCCCTTAAATAATAATAACAATAATAATATATAAAAAAGGAAATTTAATAATAATAAAAAATCAATTAGATGAGTAAAATAAAATAAGTAATAAAGAAAATATAACATAAGAAAAAATAAATGAGATGACTAAAAATTTTTGCAAGCATACCATATGTTGTCATCTACATTTCATATAATAATCTCAAAAGTAACGCAAACATCTGAATAATGATTTTCAAGAAATCTCTAGGTAAGAAAATTTTTTTAGATTATTGTCAATATTGGGATATTTAGGCTAATTTTCGAGAAAAAAAACTTTCGTTTACTTTTCATCACAAAAAAATTATACAATACAATAATGATTAAAATAAATCCATGCGCATCATATTTCATTCATACACACATTCGAAAAATAAACAAAATCTTCAAAGATTAGATCTTAAAAAAGTTCGAGTAGTAATTTTTTATGAATCTTTAGGTGTTAAAATTTATCTAAAATGTCACCAATGTACTAGACCATTTAGTATACTTTTCAATGAAGATTTCTTTTTTTTAATAAATAGAATAGAAAAAAAATTTTTAGAAGTAAATCATAGGTATCATAGTTTATTACATGCATTATAAATATTAATTTTGAAGATAAATATGAACCACCGAAGATAGAATTCTTGAGAAATCCAAATAGCGATTCTTAATAAACCTTTAGGTGAAAAAATTCCTCTTAATATTGTCAGAGTATTGAAATATTTTTAAAGATTTTTCAATATATAAGGTTCTTATTTATTTTTCAAGCAAACAATTAAAAAGATATAAACATGTTTTTATTACAATAGAGAAAATTAAGAAAATTAATTCTAAATACTAAAATTAAGATTTTTAATATTGTCAGAGTATTGAAATATTTTTAAAGACTTTTCAATATATAAGGTTCTTATTTATTTTTCAAGCAAACAATTAAAAAGATATAAACATGTTTTTATTACAATAGAGAAAATTAAGAAAATTAATTCTAAATACTAAAATTAAGATTTTTTTCAGAGTATTGAAATATTTTTAAAGACTTTTCAATATATAAGGTTCTTATTTATTTTTCAAGCAAACAATTAAAAAGATATAAACATGTTTTTATTACAATAGAGAAAATTAAGAAAATTAATTCTAAATATTAAAATTAAGATTTTTTTGTCAAGATTAAAAGATAACACATGGTTAATTGATACAATTTTTTAAACGGAAGCTGTGGAGGTGTTAATCATTTTTCACGGATAACCTTACTCTTGAGCCTAAATTATTTTCGCAGACTAAAAAATTATTTTTTTACTAAATTTTAATTAATTTTAAGATTTTATTAAAAGAGTAAGTTTTAATATATAACCAATCACACCTAGCTAAAAAATATTAGTAGCAATTCTTTTTTTATTTTTTTAAAATTCAACAAGCAGCCCAAAATTGTTAGACAATTTGCATGATATTTATATTCATAAATGAAGAATTGTAAATTATATGTAAATTATTGGAAGCATTTGATTTTGTTTAGATTATTGGATATCTTGTTTTAGATTATTTAGACTATTGAATCAACAATGGAATATATATATATATATATGTATTACGAGTTTTAATTTGTCATTTTAAAAAACTAGCAGTATATGAACTCAAAGTGCCCAAAAAATGCATGAAATTTTATGTAGTTTTAGACATGAGGTTAAAAAGTTAAGAAACCCCATTGCCCATTGCCATGGACAGCAAAGACATTACGTGCAAACATAGAAGACGTTAGGATTCTGATTTTTAAGGTTAGGGCTTGGTTTTGTAGTGACAAATACAAACCATAAGTATTAAAAAAAAAAAACAGATAAAAAGACTTATCATTCTAAAACCCAAAGTGTTATCAAAATATCATTTTAAAATTAAATAAAAACGTTATTATTGTTATATATTTATAATGTTCCAAAAGGAATAATAAATAGGTGAAAGTAAATAATATTGTTGAGCTAGCTAGTTTCTTTTTTGTTTTGATGGTTGCAGCGAACTTGAGGTGTTGTTCAACTGATCTATCCATCCAAACATTGGAGCTTTCTTCATGCTTCTCTTTCTTCTCCTTCCTTTTTGTTTCAATCAGAAGAATTTTATGACATTATTGCTTTAAAAAATTTAAGTGGAAGAAGATAACAAAAAGTATAAAAGTTGTGAAAAGCAAAATCAGGTAAAGTAGAAGATAATAGGAATATTTTTTTTTTATAAAAAAAAAAATTTAAAGATAAATAAGTTACTCAATTTTTTATATAAAAATAAGATATATTGTATTTGATAACTTAAAATAAGTGATTATAAGTTATGCATTAAAAATAATTTCAACAAATAATAATCGATAAAACTAAAATTTAAAATCTTTTCATAAAAAAAATAAATTTTAATCGATTAAATTAATCAATTATTGGTTATAATAGGAAAATACATATCTTCATTTTTCATAAACATTTCAATAGAGGAAGACTGAAATATTCTGTGAGTTTCTTATCTGAATCAATTTTATAGATTTCTTTCTTTCTTTCGATATTTTTAATCGCTGACTTGGTCAAAGGCTGTGGCTAAGAAAATTTTTAATATTTTTCTTTGCTCATTTATTAGTTTGTTATACCAAACAATCTGTACACGAATTGATAGAAACAGTAACATACTCTTTTTTTTACCCTATCATTAAGCATACGTCACCGAACCATTTAAATGCAAGAAAATTTTAAATTAATTAATGTTAGTAATACAAGTCAAATTTCCTTTTTTTTTTATTTATGCACTTTAGTGGATCATGCAATTTTATATATTATATTATGACAATATATAAAAAAAATTTAAAAAAATATGAAAGTAACAAATTTAAAATTAATAAAAATTATATATATATTTGATAAAAATAAAAATATATATTTTAAATTTAATATGTCAATATAAATTATATGATACAATAATTTTATATTTTATATATATTTAATAGAAAACAAATACTATATAAATATATAAATTATTAAATCTATAATTTAATTATTTTATTTATATATATATATATATGTAAATATATAAAAACAGGGTTTTAACGGGTTTTGATTTGAAAAGGAATGGTAGAGATGGTTGTTATCTTGCCTTTTATACCATTCAACAACCGTCTTCCTTAAATCGTTTGCTTGCACACCTCATTATTCCCCGATAAAAAAAATTAATGCTCAATTTGAAACCTAACATTTGAATCAATTCTCAATTAAAAACATAATATTTAATTCTACTCATATCAAAATTAAACGTTTTTTAATTTACTTAAATCCAAAATTTTTAACAATAGTAAATTACACAAGCCGTTAACGAGAGTAAATTATAACAAATGAAAAAATATATAATAACTGGCAAAAAAACAACTAACTCATAAAAAGATTATTAAATGAAAATTTTAATTTTATTCCTTTCATTTTCTTCTCACTCTCCCCCTCTACCACTTTATGTCCTTATTTTTTCGAATTCCCAAGTCTTTTTTTTAAGGACTATCAATTTCATCATCTTAATACTAAAACAACCATCGATAACCACACTATTACCAAATATCAGACTATTACCAAATATCAAAATCCAATTTTCCCGAAATGTATACCTCACAAAAATAACAACTTTTGATACTCAATCAACAACAAATAAATCCAAAATTTAGCACAAAATCAACACAAATAAAATTCAAAAAATAAAAAATGGCTAACCCTTAAGCTATGCAACTTTATTTAAATAAATTTTTAAATTTTTATTGCATCCAAATAAGCCATTAGCCTTCCATTTGTATTCATATATATAAGCCCTAACTTCAAATCAAAAAATTGATTTATGTTAAAGGCTTATTTAGGTACACATAAAATATTAAAGGCTTATTTGGATTTAAATTAAAGGTTAAAAGCTTATTTGTATTAAAATTCAAGGTTGATGACTTATTTAAGTGTAATAAAAGTAAAAGAATCTATTTAAATAAAGTGATAAAGTTCAAAAAAATTTTATTATTTTATTAAAAATAAAAATAAACTTTCAAAAAATCTCATTAAAGCATAAAATTACCAAATGAGATTGAAAAAAAATGTGAAAGAGGATTATGTGGGTCATTCGAGAAATAAATGTTTTATACCACTGAGTTCTTGGTGGAGGTTAGGCCATAGAACAAGTTCGAGTCTTCCAAACTTAAGGGGAAGGGCAAGGGTAAAAAGGATCGAGAACAATAGTCCAAAGGAAACGATTGTGATCGACAATCCAAAAAGGGAGATCGAGACCGTTTGAACAAAGACGGCCAAGGCAAGCCACAAGCAGAAAAGTGGAAGGCTAAGAGAGATCGAGAGCCGATCTCTTATTACTTTTGTGATGGGCTGCATATAGCATAAGACTGCCTAAAAAAAGGTAAGATGGCTACCATAGACAAAGGGTCGATGAGCAGCTAGAAAAGGAGGCTGTAAAGCTTGGCTCGATTATGCTCAATGCTATCCAATGTAAAAGAAGCTGCAAGCCAAAAGGATCGAGTAAGCAGATATGATGGTTGCGGGTAAAAAAATGAGTGTATTGGTGGACACAAATGCCTAACATTTGTTTATTTCAAGTGATAGAGCCCAGAGACTCGACCTGAAGGTGTACAAGGGGACTGGGACCATCAAGACAATCAACTTCAAGAAAGTTACAGCTATTAGAATAGGTAGCATCTCCTTATCATACACTGATAAGTCCTGATATTTTGGAGATAAGGCCTTATTAAAATAGGCCAAAGGTTGCCTCGTTTATGTCAAAATAGCCTCTACACCTGTCCTTGATACATTAGTTTTAATCATAAAATCCAAGAAAAAGTTAGGAAAAGCTAGCATTAGGGCTATGGTAATGGTAGTCTTAAGATTATCAAATGCAAGCTACTGTGTTTCTCTATTTCAGCTCATTGCATCTTTCTTCAAAAGTACAGTCAATGGCATTATAATTATCCTATTTCCCTAGATGAACCTCCTATATTAGCATGTGAATCCCAAAAAACCATCACTCCTTAAGTGACCTTGGTTGAGGCTAATCCAAAATACATTGATCCTTCTGTTTGTCCATGGATACATCATTTCTAGATATGATATGACCCAAGTACTCCATCTTTTCAAGCACTAAAATGGCATTTGCTCCTTTTTAAGAAAAGTTGATGGGTTGCTAGGAGATTAAAAACTAATTTAGATGTTTTAAATAGTGTCCTATTATACTGAGCAAATCAAGATATCATTAAAAAAAACTAGCACAAACTTTCACAAGTAAGCTTTGAATATGTTATTCATTAAGTTCTAGAAGGTTAAAGGTGTATTGGTTAACCTAAATGATGTTATGAGGAATTCATAATGGCCTTCGTAAGTCCAAAAGGCTATTTTATGCATATATGATTCATGCATTTTGATTTGATGATACCTTGATCTTAAATCTAGTTTAGAGAACACACTTGCCTCAGCTAGTTCGTCTAGTAATTCCTCAATTAGGGGTATTGAAAATTTCTCTTTAATTGTTAATTGATTGAGCTGTTTATAATCAACACACATCTTTCAAGAGCCAATTTTTTTTTTACCATGACAATGGAAAAAGCAAAGTAACTACAGCTATTCATTATCACTCTAGCATCCAACATTTCTTTAATCATTTTTTTAGTTAAATTTCAATTTAGGGCTTTTTTTTTCCACATTTTCAATTAAAATCTAATACAATTGGAACTTCATACGCTTGTGCCCCATGTTATATTTTGCACCGTGCCAATAACATAATCCTTTTTTTCCTTCATCTTAACTGGTGTTGGTTTTCTGGCCAAGGTTATGATTGGTTTTTGGTGTAACAAGGCTTCTTAGGTGAATTTGGGAATGACTGTGTTTTAGGCTGGTTGAAACTTAACATATATTGGTTAGGTGGTGTTTTAAAGGTAGATAGTAAAAGCAGTAGTGTTTGATTTTTAATAAAGTTGTTATTTGAAGAATTAAAAGCTATGGATATGAACGGTCTATTGTAAGTGCAATTTTTTTAATATTAGGGTATAAGATAGATTATATTTATTTGGCTAAGTGCAAGGCTTGGTTCAAGTTAAAGGGTCTAAATAACTTAACATATCTTAAAATATCATACTTTAGATTACTAACAAAAGTACTCAGAGCACATGCACACCTAATTACAAAAGATTCAAGATATCTATGAAGTTTAATAGTATTGATCCATTGAATCCAATTGTCTCAGCTCCACCAGCTTTACCATCAGGTCCTTAAACTCTTTAAAGGTAAACTTTTTCTTCATGTTGGCCAAATAAGTTGTCTAGTTGAGATTATCAAAACCTTTTTAAGACATTGTATAATACTGATGCTATTGGAGAGCCTTGCTTTTCAAACTCAACATAACCACCCTCACCCTTGAATTTAAATATACACATTTAGCCTCAAAATATTACTCTAACTTAAGATACCAGCCCTTGAAGTCATCCCCATTGAATTTGGGACACTCTAATCTAAACATCCTTGAAAGCTCTAGACTTAATCTTACAGAATTAATCATTGTGGAGTGTACTTACAGTTACGAGCTTTGGTTAGGGTTAGAAATGTTTCTAAATAATGAAAGGGTACACTTTCGAATGCAAAGAGAGTCAACAATAGGGTTATTTGCTTCTTTTTACATAAATATCTCCAAAAAAGTTTTCCTAAACTCATCTTGCATCTCCACTTTAAAACTAGCAAACTTTTCTTTGATAATTCTCTCAATTTGTTGAAAATCACATTTTATTTTTGCCACAATCTACTGCGTGTGGTTGAAAGTCAATAATTCTCTCAATCTATTGGAAATCACCTTGTATTTTTGCCATAACCTACTATGTGTGGCTAAGATCTTTTTGAAGTCATATTGTGACGCCATCCACAATGGATATCATAATGCCAAGATAAAGGGTTTAATACCAATGATGTGGATCGTTTAAGAAATAAATGTTTTTAAAAAGATGGTAAAAGCAATAAAAGAATAAACTACTAAATGAAGGGGAAGTAATCTAAGGGAGAAAGAAATAGTATTTCACAAAATACAAGGATAATCCTCACATTCATGATTCTTCATTTTGTAATGTCTGTAACAAACATCCACATGTAATTATCATATTACCCCTTTATGGCATTTGTCTGACATATTAAAGTTTAGCCTTTATTAGCCATTCACATGCAAGCTTAATAATAAAAATAAAATTTCAAAATTGTTTATAATAGTAATAACCGACTCACATTAGGACTATATTTTAAGAAACCATTTCTCTTTCAATTTTCTTCCTCTATCAAAAATGGTTAATACAACAATTACTGATATACCTAAGAAATAAAATAAAATAAAAAAACAATGAAAGAAAAACCCTAAAATAGAAAAAAAAAGCCTAAAAAAAATGAAAAAACCCATTGACAAATGAAGCAAATATTTTGAAACAAAAGCTTTAGCATCCTTACTAACTCTAGTTTATTTTTCAATGAAAGCCAAATCCTCTAAAGTGAACCATAAGTAGTTTTTTCAACCTCTCACTTCTTCTAAAATCTTGCAAAGCCCAAAAGAAATTCCTTTATTAATAAAAATAGAGTGAGGAATTAAGCAAGCATCATTGAAGATAGAGAATTGAAAAAAAATAATGAAATGAGAAGAAAATGGATTTCTTTGTATATGAAAAAAAAGGAATAAATCACAAAAGAAACATATTATGAGGATTTGAAAAACTTGAAAAAAATTATGATAGGAATGAAATGTTAGAAAGAGAATATAAAAAAGAAAATGAAAGATATAAGGGTTTTGTTAGGTTTGAAAATTTTTTTATTTTTTATTTTTTGTTTTCTACAAAATGTATTTAATAAACAAAAATAAAAATTACTTTTTAAAATATAAAATAAATAAATAAATAAAATATTCAATGGTATTATTATTAATGACATCTAATTATAAATATAATATATATTTATTAATTAATGACATTAAAAGTGTTTAAATATAGTAATTAGTAAAAAACAAAGAAAAAGTAATGTATATCCATCATATTCATAATTGAAAATATTTTTTTTTCATATGTCAATCTATTTTTATTTTTATTTTTTAAAAATTTATTTTCATTTTCAATTATTAAATATGTATCCACTTATATTTTTTATTTTAAAAAAATAAAAACAAAAAATTACTCTTTTTTTTTAAATCAAATACTACCTAAAATTTTTCTTTAAATTTTTTAATAATTTATGAGTAAGTACTTATTATATTTTTTTGCCACCTGTTACAAATAAAATAGTTAACAATTAGTGTATATTAATTTTGTTAAAGATACCGATTTGAGTATATTCAAAAACATTTTAATTTTAATTTAAATAAAATTAATCATTATATCTTTAATTGAAAATTGATTCAAATATTAAAACTCAGTTTAAGCATTTAGCTTATATTAAAATAACATATTTAATGGGAAAATATTTTAAAGAATACCTCCCATTATTTTTTTCATCTTTTCACACTATACGAATCAAAACCACAACTCTGTTATACTTTGACCAGTTGCTCTTCATCACAGCCTTTCTCTCTCTAACGCATACATGGGTGCCCCACCCATGATCCCATGATCTGATATTTTGAGTGAAACCACAAGCGGCAGATTAACAGAAGCGGCCCTCTCTTTTTGAGAGGAAAAGGCTTAGAGAATCATCTTCTCTCCTCTCATAAAAAGCCAAAAGAAAGGGGGAAAAAGATTGACAAAGTCCCCTTCCTTCCCAAACAAAGTTTACTTTGGGTTTACCTCTCTTCTTCAACCAGTTTAGTTCGATGATCCCTGAGCTGTTAATTCCTTTCTTTACACATACCCTTTTGTTCAAAGACAAAGTAAAAGCAGGCAAACCACCGTTTCTTTGTAGATCACAGCTTTAAAGACAACATGGGTACTTTCTGATAGCCTTCTTCCAGAAGATCTTCCTCTTTCTTCTCTCTCTCTTTGATAATACCTCATGCTTTGTTTTGTTGTTCATTCTTAAATGAGTCTGAGTAATAAAGTAAGCAAAAAATCTCTTCTCTGAAACACCCCATATTTCTGTCTCCCTTTACATCTTTCCTTTTTTTTTTTGCTATCTCTTGTCTGTCAGTCTCATGGATTCTGGTAACAGTGGTAGTATGCAATCTTCGAGTGGTGGCAGTGAAGAGTATAATTCACGCGCTGACTCAATCTCAGCTTTTTTGAACTATAACCCATCGAGCCATATCAGTCATGGTCCCTTGGGTAACCAACCACCACCGCTGCTGCCGCAACAGCAACACCAGAGCCACTCTTCATCGGCTATGTTTGACCCTTTATCAAACTACTATGCTCATCCTTTAGCAAGATCACCGCAACTTACAACAAACCCAAATTCTCTCCTCAATCTTGATGGGGTTTGGTCCAAAAATCTAGGATCTGAGCCCAATTGCACTGATCTGGGTGGGTTCATGGCCTCATCATCACCAACCCAACAGTTGTTGACTAACCATCAAGCACAAAGCAGAGACAGTTTTCCTTCTATGCAGATCCCTGAAGGACCAGAAATTGCTACCAAAAGTTCAGTTTCAGGCACAAGTGACCAACCCAACAACAACAATATGGTGCGTAACCCGAAGAAGAGATCCAGAGCTTCTAGGCGTGCACCAACAACTGTTTTGACCACAGATACCTCCAATTTCCGAGCCATGGTTCAGGAGTTCACTGGGATCCCTGCACCACCCTTCACGTCCTCGTCTTTCCCAAGAACCAGGCTTGATCTATTTGGTACACCTTCCAGTATTGGATCAACCTATTTAGACCCTTCACCTCCTCATTATCTTCTACGACCATTTGCCCAAAAATTCCACCCTCCACCAATTGCTTCCTCTTCTACTACTTCCTCCTTAATGATTGATGCTATAGCGTCTACTCCTAGTACTAAAATCACTTCTGCTTCTGCTAGTGACAACAACACTAGTTCTAGTTCAACTTCCATTAACTACCAACGACCATCCGAGTTAGGCCTTTTAAAGCAGCCTCAAAATCTACTCAACGTCAACATGCAAAACCCAATTCTCAGCTTCCAATCTCTCCTTGAAGCCCCTGCAAAGTACGCACTTCCCAATTCAACCATTCTCGGAACAAAGCCACGAGGGTCCTTAGATATTCCACCAAATATTGACTCTTCTCTCAAAATGGGTGTTTTAGAAGAGTTTGGTTTGAGCCAGGGCCACGTCAATACCAACCTCAGCAGTCTTCAAAACATGGTATCATCGAATGGGGCATTGCCCAGAAACGAAAATAGTACTAATCCTCCGAGCTGGGGAGAAGGAACGGTGTCCCAAGAACGTGATCAAAGTCTCCTAAGGTCCATCAATGGCAGCTACAATAGTAACAACCAGAGAGTCTCAAATGGGAAAATGAGCAACTTCTCCGCTTCTTCATCCGATTTTCATGGCGATAAAGGGCCAGAAAATATGGCTACAAGAAGTGAAGGTATGGTGGAATCATGGATATGTTCCTCAGATTAGAAGCATCTAAATATTTTCCTCTAAGAAAAACAAAAAAAAAAATTTTCGAAAATGAGAAAATCTGAACAAATTAAGAATATCAAGGAAATGACCGTGAGTACATCACATGATGCATGAAAGAGATGGAATCTTTCTTGTCCTCTCCCTTATTAACCATGACTTTCGACTTAATTGGAAACACTGGTTTTTCCTTGTTGTCTTTTTTTTTTTTTTTTGGCTTTTAATTTAATTATATTGTGAATAATAGTGGCCTCTCGATTTCACATTTTCTGATAGTGTTATCATGTTGGTCATGCATAGACGATCATGGCCTTTTTCAACGTTATCGTCTCAGTATTAAAAAAAAAAAAAAGAAAAAGCAGTGGTTGTCGTTAAAATATTGAGTGTTTCTTCTCTTTTGTTTGGAGAAATTTCTTTTTTGTTTTTGTTCTTTTTAGATATTTTCAATCTGGGTTTTGACAAAAAAAAATCTGGGTTGTGACTATTTCAATTATCAGAATGTCAATGTAAAATCAGATAACAGAGACCATGAAAATCTATGTTCTTTTCTGGTATTTCTTTTTCTTTTTTGGCTATGTGAATTTTTATGTTATCTAAAACAAGATTTTGCAGGGGAGACGATCACAAAATCCCAAGAATTTACTGTAAGAAAGCAAACGGCCTGGATTTTTGTCTGCTTTCTTTGTATCATTATCTAAATCTGAATTAAAAAGAAAAAAAAAAGAATTGTTTTTGAAATTATTTTATTTTATTTTTGTTTAAAATTTTGTATGATGCCTGGGAGTGATTGGTGGCGAGATTTGGGGAATCGTAAGCCGCCGCAATATCTTTTTTAAATGGACTTCAAATACCTCTTTCCTGTGTGAGTTTGTGCTTCATTAATATATAAATAAATACATTTTTCCTTTTATAATTTGGTGATTGGTTTTTTCTGACTCTTTTATTATAATGTAGATATATGTATATAGATAGATGTAAGACCATATAATAAGACACCCGATTTAAACAAAAATTTTTAATATTTTTTATAATAAAGGTTGCATTCTAAATATAAAAAAAATTTATAAATATTTAGTTTTAAAATTTAAATTTATTAAATATTATTTTTTAAAAATATTTGTATGAATAATTAAATTAAGTTTTGGATTTATATTTTAATTTTTTTTATAATATTTTAGGAACTGTATGAATTCCAATTACTGCATAGGACCCATATCTTTAGCATTTGGCTCGTTTGGCACGTAAAATCATGGTTGTACGTTTTGGACAAAAGAACCTTTTTATTGGTATTTGAGGTACAATTATGATTTTCTCTCTTATTAGGTTTTGTCTTACGCTATTGGAAGAGGGAGAAGAATTTATTGTTCCAATCCAAAATCTTTATTTCAATCCTTCTTGCTTGAGCTAAGTTGAATCGATTAGTTTTCAGTTTTAAGAAAAATAAATGTACGTTGCTGTTTTTCTTACCCCCAAAAAAAGTGTACATAATTCAGTGTTTTCATTTCTTTTAAACGTGTTTAATCCTCTGAATATATAGTTTAATGGTGGATTCAAGGTTAGACAAGAAGAGAAAATCAAGTTGCAAACTAGCTAATTATTTTCCTGTGTGATGGTCAGCGGATTTTTTTTTCTGCTATTAGGATGGGACATAATTTTTATTGACTAGAATATGTTTATTCATGTCATCTAAGATATTAGTGATATGTGTGTTTTGTATTTTACATAAAAATTTTATATTATAATTCATGTTCATATAAAAATTAAACATAAAATATATTTTTTAATTTATATTAAATTAATATATAATTTTTATTAAATTTTAATTCCTTTCACTTTTATATATATTATATTATTAAATCATATTTTAAATTATCAAATAACTACATAACTAACATATATGGTATGAAAAACTGAAGAGATAGAAACTAGGTCCATGATCTTCATGCTCCTCTTGTCTTTTATTTATTCTTTTGAAGGAACCACAGTACTTTTCATAGATAAGTTTTCTCATAATCCCAGGATCGAGCACATCATACGGTTAGAGATTTCAAAATCATATATATATATATATATATATATATATATATAATATTGATTAGGTTTGGCTAGCTAGGACAAGAAGGAACGCGTTGGACTGTGCTTTAGTATTTTTAAAAGAAAAAAAAACCACTAATGTTAGTCTCAATGCCTCATATCAAATTCAGCAACTGTGCTCAAAATGTGACCTAGCTAGTTGCGCTACTACTGCATTTTACTTATGAAAAGTATTAATCACAAAACAAGGTGATAATACAGGGAGAAATGAATCTCTTTTCATTTATCATTCAAATGACAGAATTAACTAATTATTGTTGTTGCAATTTATGTATAGAGTTACAAGTGATATCATAGATATAAGGTCTTGGAAGTAAATAAATAAATAAAGTACATGCTTCTCTTATGCAAGATGTGAATGTGTATATGGTTTAGGGATTCATGTTAATATCCCAAATCTCATAATATGCAGAAGAAAATTATAGGTGAGCATGTTTCATGTTTTTGAAATAAAAAAGTATGTGTGAAATTAGTTGACCCAGCTATACCCTTGCCATTTAGCTTCAAATTAATTGGCGTAACAAAAGAAGAATAGTATTTTTCATTTTTTTTCTCGAATTATTTGCATTCTATGAATTTAATTATAAGCACAAGTTGTTTTCTTCTTATGTTGATCTATATATTTTTGGACCAATGAGTTTAATAAGCCCCTTTTGTCCAACGCTGGCATGATGATATACTAAAAGACATGGTTTCCCACCAAGAGATTATAATAACTTTGAGTCTTTGACACATGCAAATTCTTAAAAAAGAAAAGCAGAAAAAAGTTTCATCCCCAACTTTCAAAAAAAAAAAAACAAATTTTTTGTACGAAACGCAATTCCATCGGAAAACTGTTTATCCATGTCACAAAGTGTGTGGTAATATCTTTGCATACGAAACGGTGATATATCTAAAAAGCGGGTAATCTTTTTTCATGTCATTGATTGATAGATCATGATCTTTTTCACTTCAATAATACAAACTTTCACCGTTGGTTTAAAATTTGAATGATGAGGGAGGATGGGGTTGTGGGTTTCAAAATTTTTTGAATCTTTTTTTCTTGCTCAACTAAGTAGAAACATAAGATCAGTATCATCAAATAATAATAGTAATAATGAAACATTTAAAGGATTTTGGGAGAAGTTTTATAAAGGAAACCCTTTGTAACACATTAATCTTTTTTATTTCTTTTCTTTTTATTTTTTTCTCATTTTATATGAGAATAAAATTTAAACGATTAACTACGGGATTTTGGGAGATATATGAGCCAGTGCCTGGCCTTGAGAGATAAGAGATAGGGTGTGTTATGACCTGTGACACTTCTTTAAGCATCTTGGTGGCCCATGTGCATTGAGTAGCATAGCTAGCCTTTGCTCTTTAGCAATGATGGCTCTTCCCTCTCCCTCTCCCCCTCAGCCCACAGGCTATGTCAAAGGCTAAACACAGTGTGGCAAACTGGCAAAAAATATTAAAGGCAGCTCTCACTCACTCTCTTAAAATAGCCTACAAATTTGAGCCGGAACTCAGAAAGATACACAACTTTTGGCATCCCTGTCAAAAAGGCTGCCACCGTTCCCCTCCTCACTGAGACCGTTCTCTCAGGCCTTTGAAAAAGCTAGCATATATTCAAGATTTCATTTCAAGTACCCATTACTGGAAGAAGACAAACTTTCGTATTTATAGAATAACATTATTATATTCTCTAGTACATTTGTCTGGTTTAAATTAAGCTAACCTCTTTATTACGTGTTTTAATTAAAAATATTATCTTGGCATAGGATGCCGGTTGAACTGAAAGAGAATTTTTTTTTTGTTATTTGAATTTGAATTTATTAAAAAATTATGAAAAGATAATTTTTTATAAATTTATTAAATTTAATAAAAATAAATTTATTTGAATCAAAAAATATATCTCAACATAAAACTCAAAAACTTTTTATCTTTTAAAAAATGTTGTATTAGTGTTTTAGACCCTACTTAAATCAATTCAATTGAATTGGGTTTCTCTTTTTGACCTCAAAATTTGAAGCAATGGTTTTCAAATGCCTTCTTCAATGGGAGAAACAGTGTATATAGTATTTTTTTTAAAATATGAAGATATTTAATAGATATGATAATTTATATATTTGTATAGTACAAAATATTAATAATTTAAGTATTTATATTATATTTTAATAAAAATTATATGTTATAGGTTGTATCGATATTAAAATATAAAATGTATTTTTTTATTTTATTAAATTTATTTATAATTTTTATTAAAATTTTAAACTATATTATTTTTATTTTGTGTCATTTTTAGTTATCATTTCTTATGATTATTCGATGGATGTTTTTTATTTCACTTTTTTAAAGTGGTCCACTCTTTTTTTTTTTTTCATTTTTAAAAAGTAAAATAAAAAGGCTTAAGAGCAAATAAACCATAATGGTTGCTTGAATAATCTAAATGTATCATTTTTTCATCAATTTCACATCAATTGAGAGAAATGATGAAAGGAAGAGGCAACAATCTAACAATCATGACTGCAAATATTGAACTTTCCAAGACATGAGCAAGTTCAACTCTTTAGTGCTAGACTATTTTCGCTCGTGGTCTCACGACTAGTGGAAAATAAATTGGCCTAATCAACTATATATATAGCTGGAATTAGCAAAGATTGAATGGTTTGCAGCAACATGATTTATAGTTTTTTTTTTTTAATGTACAAGAAAATTAATGTTGGTCGGCAAGACAAGCTAATTAGTAGGCAAGACATGTGCCAAACAATCTAAATGGCAGATAGATTGGGGCTCAATACACGTATCTCCTACAGAATTCTACAGACCTTTGCATCAATCGGTCAAATTTATATTGGACATCACACATGGTTTTAGCAGGTTCAGCTTTTATTGGGATGGTGATCAGAATAGCATGTTAGGATAGAATAGGCTTTTAATTTCCTTACTTTTCTCCCTTTGTTTTGTTTTAAACATGTTTACCAATAATTGGGTATTTAACCCTCCCATAAATGTATGTTACTATGTTTATATACTTCAATCAAAAGAATTAAGTTCAAAACTTCAACATTTTTCTAAAATTGTATCTTTGATAACAGAAAAAGAAAACATACCCTTCTATTGGTAAATTATTTTCTTTTAGTCAATTTTTACTAGTAATACTTTTTAAAAAAATTTTAATGCATTAAGGTTCGTTTAGCAATGTGACACAATGTGAATGAAATTTTAAAAGTTTAATCATAAAATGCAATTGTTTCGCATGAGAGTTCCTTTCATTACACTATCAAATAAACCACAAAAAAATTAAAGAAAAAAAAAGGGTTTGCCTTATCTAGAGATAAGTAATAAATTAAGAAACGTGAGATCATTAAATCCAAAGCTTTTTAATATTCGAGACTAACAATTATATTTAGTATATATAAGAAATCAATATCAATAAACAAATTAAATTAATTAAGAAACCAATGTTACAAATAAGAATTAGGTCAAATCCACGCACCATGAAAATGAAACTTGAATTTAAGAAATACAATTTCATAAACTGTTTCTTACATTTATAAGATAAGAGCTCGTTGCAAAGTATCATTCATTGAGCAACCTGCTCCCATGGAAAATGCAGTTGGAATCCTTGGGATAGAATGGTCCTGAATATGAATATGCCCCAGGTTATAGTAGGAAATAGGAACACTAGGTTGTGCTATATCTTAGGACTTAGGTACCTTATCTCCCAAGTCTCAGGTAACCCTTCACCCTCATCTTCAGCATATATCTATCCTTATACTTGTTTAATGGCATTTTAATTTTATCAAAAATACTTTTTACACGTTCGATGAATAAATAAATGAAAGAATTTTTAAAAAAAATAGAGATGAAAGAATTAAAAAAAAAGAAGAAGGTTTTTTTTGGAGATTAGGGGATGTCAAGAAAAGATTTAGATAAAAATTCTTAGGCAAAGTTCATGAAGTTTCAAATTAAAAACAATTAAATCAAAACTAAAATCAAAAATAAAAATTGATAAATTAAAAAGTTTCGTTACATAAATCAAATGTGTAAAATTTGAAAAAATTTTGATATATATTTTTAGATAAATATTTTTAGTAAAAATGTTACCATAAATTTTACCATTGAATAAGTATCAATCAAATTTAAATTATAAATAATATTTTTAATAAGTTTTTAACATATTATTGATTTTTACATTAAACTCTATTAATTTATTGGTTTATATTTTTTATTAAAATTTTTATTAAATCATTTTTAATAAAAAATTTCTTAAATTTCATTTAAAAATTTTCATATAAATTTTTTCAAGGGATGCCATGTCCGCAAGGTTAATTATTGTACAATGTTATATTGTGATAGCATATTATTTATAATAATTATATTATAATTAATCAATAATGATTTAAAATTGTGTCAGACCAATCAAAATTTTAATAAAAACTTAGTTAACTCTATATAATTTTAATTATAATGAAACAATTGTAAAATTATAATAAAAAATTATAAATGAAATGCTTCCATTGTATCCAACATGTGAAGAAGCCATTGACAGGGCATTAGGATACAAAAACGTTGAAGAAGAAAGAAATAAAAAGGGAATGGCAATGTCAACTCTTTTTTCACAAAGCAACAAAAAAAGGTAAAAAAACAAACTGAAAAGGAGATTTACTTGACCACTTGCTTTGAGTGACTTTTCCTTGAAAAAAGGCGGTAATGTTCCAAACAGAAAAACCAAGAAGGATTAACAGTGAAATCCTTTATCTATGGTGTTACTTGCATTTTTCATACTACTCATTGTCTATCGGCCCTAGTGGGTCAGAGGTGATTTTCATGAAACCCACACATTGTCTGCCACAATTTGTAATTTTGAACTGTGAAAACAGTGACAAAAAAGCAAATCCTTCCTTTTCCACGCATTTCATTGTCTCAAAATCCTTTTAACTCACATTAGAATAGTTTCATGATACAAAATTTTCGTCTTTGTTTTCATTTAACCATGAAATTTGGATTACAATGTTCCCACTCCGGCAAAAGCTTCATAATGGCAATACTTTAATTTTATAGTCGGAGAGTGTGTATCTCGTCACAGCAAGGGTTTTGAAATGCCAACAATTATATAATCTGTTGTGTTGTTAGATGATTTGTCGATAATACATTACTCTTAATTATAATGATTAAGAATTAATTTTCAACAATTTCAAATAAAAAATTTTGAAATTAATTATTGAGATGGTATTTTGTAACCCTTGTCTATGAGAAAATAATCAATGGCCCTTATATAAAGATCTCATTCATTACTCTATAGTCTATACAATTGGCCCTCAAAAAGTTCATTGAAAATGCAATTGTTAATCTCTTTATCATCATTAACTTGCTCTTGTTCATATTATTGAGATTTTGATGCTTTCGTTTTAACTTATTCAGATATGATAATGTTATATTTGCCTTTTCACCTTTACCCATTTTCATTTATAATCTTTTTTTTTTTTTTCACAATACTAATTAAACCACTATAATTTAACATTTGTTGCTGTATTATTCAGTAATTTTCAAAAAGTTTAGTAGTTGAGTTTTGGTGAAAAGTATATTCTTATCCTCTTTTCTCAACAATCTCATTAACATATTGATCAAACTCAGATTTAAAACTTCAAAAGTGTTATCACACAATGAGATAGTATCATAGTCTTGTCAAATGATATAGACATTGATAGTTGATTATGATTAAAGATTCATCACTTTATACCAATGATAATCCCAAAATATATACTCACAAAATAAGAAGCCAGCATGCAAGTGAGCTGGGAAGATGAAATACAGCAACACAATTTGTTTAAAAATTTGTGTGCAAAATGGATTGGATTCATCTCGTAGAAAAGCTCTCATTTGACGTTGAGCATGTGCAGGAACAAGAGACAAAGGGGGCCATATCAAAGACAACCTTCCTTTTTTTTCTTTCATCATGTTTGTGGCCCTTAAATCTTAATGGTGTCATCTCCCTGAGCCCACTCAGCCTGGGGAACCCACATGATTCTTCGGCTCACTCTTATCCTTTTGATGGAGTAAATAAATTAATCAACATCAGATTCAATCAATTGAGGGGAAAAAAAAGAATTAGTGAAATTAAAAATCTATATTCTGTCAATAGATCATGCGAAAACTGTTGGTTTATCCTTTTTGAATTATAATGATGTAGCATACATAAAATGAAAAAAGAATAGGTTATTAGATGTATGATGTATCGATTTTGGTTAAAAAGGCATGAGCTAATACTTTTCCACAAGGGAGCAATGGGGGCAAGACCCCCCATGGGCCGAAAAGTGTTTTGGGTTGAGACTGCCTGGCAAATTTTTTCAGTTGCGTGCCCGATGTGAAGCCATAGGTTATTGAATTGCCTATTTATTTTAGGCCATTCCCTTTTTTTTTTTTTCCTTATTATTATTTTTTATATTTTTGGTGACAATTTACTCTTACCCTTTATTATTAAGGGTTGATAATAGGTCAAAACAGATTTTTATTTGTTTCAAATTTGATTCGATTTTATATTCATAAAATTTAAACTCGATTTGATTCAAAAAATTTTTTTATTTTTCATACTTCAGTCCGATCCGACCCAAAATTATATAAATTTTATCTGATCCAAAATTAATAAAATATTTATTTTTAAATATAAAATATTATTTTTTAAATATAAATATTTAAATATATAATTATATATAAATTAATAATTTAAAATAATTAAAAAAATAACTTTTATATAATATCATATCGAATCAGGTTTATTTAAAATTCAAATCTAGTCCAATCTCAATTTTTTTTTAACATTACTCAATCTGATCCGATCTGAAATTTAATTAAAAAAAAATCAATCTTATAAAATTAGATCGAATCGAAACCGTTAAAAATAGATTGGGTTGCTAACCCTACTATTATTTTTCGCTAGGAAATTTGTTTTCTTGCTCAAAGATGGTAACAAAGAAAAGTTGTCAATATACTTGTATACATGAACCTGTATTTAGTCTAAATAATTCACTAATTTCTTTTCCAAGATGAATTCTTATAATATTAAAATTTAATTTCTTAAAACTTACAATTTTCATCCTCTATCATCTCAGATTTTGGCATTTAATTCTTTGTATAAAAAATATATATATACTTGGTATACGTACTATATTATTTGATTATACAAAATATGCATAAGCATTTGGTTGAATGATCTTTACTTTATCACGTCTTCATCAAACAGAGATGCAGTGAACTCTCTGATAAACGAAAAAATAAAATAAAATAGAAGACATGATGCTGACACAAGGATGAGATAAGCAAAAGAGGGGAAAGTCGAGGGTGCGATGATGATGAGGTGGGTGGGGGCAATAGCACCAGTCCTGTCGAAAAGTTATAGGATTTGGAACAATGTAAATGGTGTTATAATTTTTTTTTTCAGGCATATATGATACTTGGATTATACGATTGGAGGCTACTGTACTTCCATCTAATAAAATTTTTTAAATAAAAATTTAAAAATATGAAAAATTATTTATTTTTTAAAATAAATTAGTAACTCAATTAAAATTTATGAATTTATTAAATTTTTACTAACAGATTTTTTAAATTTATAAATAATCTATTTATTAAATAATAAAAGACTTTAAACTTGAGTGCTCATGCACTAAACATTCATCCCTTATCAATTTTACCAGCTCTCATTGGCATCTATCTGATAAATCTTTACCTTTCGTTTATTAAGATTTTACTGATTGGAACGTCCTTTTGGTGACCAATATGAGTTATTGAGCGTTTGAGCTCAAAGATATTGATACCTGTACATTTTATATTTATTAAATATTATTTTTTAAAAATAATTATATTAATCAACTTAACTAAATTTATCATGTACGTTCACATGTTAACATTTTTCAGGATTGAGCTATCTTGCCAGTTTTCCTTCACAGACGCCGGAGGAAGAGATCCATATGGTCATCTACGTTTTCTTTAATAGCCTCGCAATCTGTCAAGCATGAGGTATCAGCCACCACTCATATTCACAGCCCTTTTTCTCTTTCCTGGGCTTCCTTTTTTATGTAGCCTCACTGAATGAGCCCAGTCTTTCTTTGTTTTTGATTGGGCTCTCATAAAGTGTAACTTAAAATGCCTCTGGAGTAATGCTGATGAAAATATGTACTTTCTCTGATTCGTAAAAATTATTGTTATTGTTTGATCTTGATTTTATTTTAAATAGATTATTAATTAAAGCATATAAAAAATACTTAGTTTAATAAAAATTTTAAAAAATCAATAGTCAAAATAAAAAAAAATAGTTGTTTTAACTTTTTTCCATCTATTTCTTCATGTCAATTTCAATTGTACAAAGTGACACAAGATTTTGAGTGCAGAGAACCATTTTTTCAGAAGCGTAAGAAGCTTTGTGAGCGATCTTAAAAACTCTTTGTGCATATGAAACCCTTGAGGGTTTTTGACACTGACCTATCATACTTGAAAGATAATTTTGATCTCTTATGATGGTTCAATTATTTATTGTGAGAATTTTTGATGGCATGTGGGCACAGCTGGAAAGGTCCATATGAACATGGTACGAAGAGCTTAGGTAAATAAATTGTCCTTTATTTTTTTACAATATATTTGGATTGAGGAGAGAAGAAAAAAATAAAAGTATAATAAATAAAATAAAATATTATTTTTTTAATAAATATTTAATTTTTAAAAAATAAAAATTAAATAATTTTTTATTTCTCTTGTAAATTTAATTTTTTTAATACTTTAATTTAGACAAAAAGTTAAGGTAACGAAGGTTGAAAAAAATTTTTTTATAAAAAAATTATTATATTCATCTTAGAAGAAAGGAGGATAATAATTGATGCTTGAAATAACGACAGATGTCATTATATATTTGATTAGAGAAATTATTAGTTGATTAGAAATTAATAAAGTGGCCCCATGAAAGTCCGGCCCATAATCATTGCCACGTTTCCAAATTTTTTTAACCACCGCATTGAAATTGTGTGAATTAAAAAAGATAATAATGATTTGTACTAATTAATTATAAACATGAAAATATGCATTTAAGAGAATAATATATCATATCATTTATCTCATAACAATATTTACGATTTGTGAGTTTTTACAAATTTTAAAACAAGTGTAGAAATAATAAATTATTACTTGTCTTAATTATTTTCATAAACAAATTATATTTACGTCGCATTTGGTTGGATTGAACAAAATAAAATTAAAAAATTTTAAAAATAAATTATTTTTATTAAAAAAAAAATTTCAATTTATAGTAAAGTTCGGTATATAAAAAATTAAAATTATATAAGCCCCGGAAAGTGCTGATCAACTATACTGTCATCTGTCAGCCTTTCCCTCTATCTCAGTTATAACTTAAAACTCTTCTCTTTTTCTCTCCTTGGAATTTTGTTCTTCCGGTTTGTCTTTGATTTAGCAAAACCCCCCCAATATAAAAAAAAATCTAGGGTTTGAATTTTGGGTTCAATGATTGAAGAAGCTCTCGGCGATTTTTATTATTAATGTCTAAAAAAAAGCGGTGGAAATTTCTGTTACATAGAATAAGAGAGAGTGGTTGCAGAGATTAATGCGGTTTCTATTATTTTAATGCGATGCCGTTTTGAGAGCTTTTGCTGCTGCTGCTTAGGTATTGTTAGAAAGCTATTCTGTAATTCGATTTTTTGCTTTTCGGCTTAAATTTTCATCAATTTTGTTTTTCGTGCAACAATTTTACGATTGTTATTTTTTTTAAGGAAATTATTTGCAAATATAAGATTTTTTTATTTAAGTTAGTTTCTCAAATTATGAAAAATTTGATGGACGGAAAATTGAATTGAAGTCGAGTTCTCAAAAGTTAGTTCTAGCATTGAAGAATTTGTAGCGAGAATTTAGCTTTGCCAGGTTGATTTTTGAAAGTTTGAGCTGAGAATGCTAAAGAGGAAAGGAAAGAGTAATGAATTATAGGTGTACGAGGTTGTTACGTGTATTGATTGGAAATATTCTATTTACTACATTTGGTAGTTGTTTAAGTTACTATTAAATTGAAAAACCTTGATTCACCTTTTGTTCGCAGCAATTGCGATTTATGTTTTGGCTATTTTTGTGGTTAGGAATGGCGAATTTTTATGTGGTATTCGTGTTTGGGACCAGTTTGCCTGATTTTGTAGCAGAGGATTGAATGTCACCTAAGCTCCAGTGTGGCAACTAGGCGTCAGAACTTAAAATTGGTTGCATGTTGGGTGATGGGCACGAAATTAACTTAACAACTCTTTAATGGAAGGGATTATTAGGATTTCTTGTAAAAAAAGGGGGTTGCTCAAAATCAATTATTTTACATTTTTCAAATGAAGAATGTACATTTTTGTTTATATTCAAGCCGTGGAGTTTGCAATAGGTTAAGAAATGTTCAAACTAAACCAATTCCACTCAGTTTATTCATAACACTCAATTTGCCTGTGTGTCCTTCTAGGTCGTCATCTGTTCATGTGTGTCAACTTGTATAAGCGTACTACTCTTGCCCAACAGTTTAAACGAACATTTTTACTTTATCAATTTGCATAGCTTTTTCAGCCTTTTATTGTTTTCAATTTCTGTTCACCTATTAATGGTAGATCCAGATCAAATAAATGTAACTCCTGAGAACATCACCTAGTTTTTACTTTTTAAAGATATTCTATTCAAAGTGCTCTTATCTCTTCAATGAATATTTTGCTAAACTTTAGCAGTGTTGGTATATAATTTTTTATATGTTGTTGTTCCTCCTTTCGTTTCCTAGTAGTTTTTTTACTAAATATTCCCTTATCATTTTTGCTATGCTGATGATGCTTAGATGGTGTATCTCAGAGATGTGTTATACCTGATTGTTGTTGAGAATATTTGATAAGAAGCAATATTATAAGTCATATTCACTGATTATAAGTTTTCATTCTAAGACAAATTGAAATATGCACAGCGACTACTGTTGCTGGAGCATGGTTAACATATTTGGTTTTTGAATTTGAATCATTAGAGCTCATTGCAAGACAATAGTAAGATTGTATTTTTTGTCCTGTTTTCTAAACAAATATCTGCTTTATCTCGTTAAACATCAGGATCTAACTTTTGGAGAATCATATTATGTTCTCTTATAATGTGAATTTGTTACAATGGTCTTTCCTTCTGCAGAGCATTATCTTTTGACACTGATTGCAATAGATGTTATCGCAACTACTCTGCTCATTCAGTTCCAAGTTGTTGAGCATTGGCTATAAAATTCTGGAGATTTTCTCTTTGGGGACAGGGTGGGGAAGATTTTGGGATGCTGTAGTGAATAAGAAAAAAATTACCGCGCAAAATATCTCTACTTTGAATTTTTCCTTCTAGAATTTATTTTCATCTATAATCATTCCCCTTGTTCTTTGTATCCTATTGTTTGTCATGTATAACAAATCTTATCATAGGGGAATACATATTGTCTTATATAACAACAAATATTTTTGTGTACATTTCTAGTGTAGATTCTTCACTTATGCTTTAGAAAGTAATTAGTACTATTTTCCCCTCTTTCTATTTGTTGGTTCCTAATATTGATTGTGGGGAAATCCAAAAGCTTTAAGCATTATTGTTTAATAATTGTTGTTAATGCATTCCAGATTCTTTCCTCCTTGCTTGGTAATGCTACTGTGCAGAGAACCAACCTCAACAATGCCTTCTCTTCAACTTTTGCGGTTAACCAAGCAGGGCCGAAATCTTCTGGCCTCTAGGAGGTATTGATGTAATTTATTGGTGATAATAAATTTAAATAATATATTGACACTAGTGTATCTTAATTGAGTCAATTTATTTGTTGATAAATGATAAGAGTTGATGCTTCTTCCTAACTGATTTGATAATGATAACAACGATAGTTTACTTAGGGAAAAGTAGACTGAAATCATTGTTGTGTCTGATGCATTTGAATGCCAACTGTTGTTTTTATCATTGTTGTTGCTGATGTAAAAATTTACTTAGGGAAAAGTAGACTGAAATCAGGAGTGTATGTATCTTTCTATGGGTTAGCAACTGGAAGTTTTGATACATCCTTTTTTTTATATTGTACAACTAGAGTTTACATTACATGCCTGGGCTGAACCCCAACAAAATGAACTCGTTTTTAATGTTGCTACAATTGCTGGTTTTATACAGTCTTGAATTTGTCATTGAAAATTGTTTAAAATGTCAATCCTTGATAAGAAGATACCTACTACATGTTGCAGGTTCCAAGTTTAATTAAAAGAAGTTTGGTATAAATGTTTTCCAGCTTATTGTTTCAAATGCAGATATTGTTTGATTGTTGCCCTCTCTGTCTCTCTTGTTATTATATTATATAAAGGAATGTTTTACAGTGAAATGACAATACTTCAGGGTTTTGCTCCTTGTCTAGAGAGAACATGACCGGAAAATTTGTTTTAAGCATGAAATCCATCTTTATTAATTTTTGCATGGATCATGGTCCACTATTTTTTCCCCTTTTGCATGGTTTGCTGCTGCGCATGCATTATGCAAACATTACTAGACTCCTTTTTCCCCATAATTTCCATGCCCTGTCCCTAATTCTATGTTTCTTATATTTAACAGATGGTTGAATCAAGATTTAGGGAGCTTCTTGACCACTCTTTGATACTTCTGAAGAAGAAATTGCTGTTTGGTATACTTGATGATTTTGTCACAAAACAGCTTCCATATAATGTTACTTTGGGTTTGAGTTTATTATATGTCTTGGAACACATGGGGGACCGAGCCTTAATTTTGACTCTAGGTGAGATACTTGATTTTTGTAGTACTTTCTGGTTTCTCCCTCTCTCTCTCTGAAAGTGGTTAAACTATTTTTTAGGTGATCTTGCACATGCACTGCGGTTCCTGGCATCTGTTGTGTCTCAAAGCTTTTTAGCCTTTGGTGACATCCTGGAATTGCATAGAAAGTTCCTGGAGCTATCTGGAAGTGTCAACCGAATTTATGAGCTTGAAGAGCTTGTTGATGCTGCTCAATCTTGTATATCTAATTTACTGTCTCTTAATGGTTGTTTATAACTTGCATTTCTTTTTTGCGTATTTCATTATTTTTGCTGAAACAATTGCATCAAAAGATTTAGTCAGATTCTCATAGTTACTAGCATTTCTTATGAGAACTTTCTTTTCTAATCCACTGGTGCTGAGTGTGAAAACTTTAGATAATTTGAATATACACATGTTTGGAGATTGAGGCTTTCTGTTGGTATCTTAGAGGGGTAATTCATAAATTATAACAATATAAATACATAGAAGTTAATGTACTTGTTTGATAAGGTACCACCAAACTAATGAAGTTCTTATCCAAGTTGATTTAATTTAAACTGAAGTAGGTTACATTTACAGTTAGGTGTATCGCATGTGAGCTGCTTACAATGTGATACTGCATGTATTGTTCCGTACTTTGGAACATTTCAACAAAACCCAGAATACATCAGTTTGTCGGGCCTTACAAAAACGTGGGATTTGAAACGTAGGTTGTGTTTCAGTTTGAAGTACTTTTGCTCATAACATGTATCACGTGAGAAATTCTTTCTTGTGGTGTATTGCCCCGTATGAAGCTGATGTGTTTTGGCCATCATAAATATTTTTGTTGGTTAACCACTGCTTCATTATTTTATTAGGATCAACTTCCTTTTTTACTATCTTCTTTTCTCTTTCTATATTATTTATTTTAAGAATTAGTTGTCATCAAACCAGGGGATTTGAGCACTGATTACTTGTCACAGTCTCAGCGGACTGGTCTCTATGCTGAAGATGGTATTTCTTTTGCCAAGGTGGATATAATTACTCCAGCACAGAAGCTGTTGGCTAGGCAGTTGACATATGATGTAGTACCAGGAAAAAGCCTGCTTGTTACTGGTTGGTATAAGAATTTTATTGTTCGCCTTGATAGCTGATTTACATCTGACATGCCTTTAGTCTCTTAAGGTCCAAATGGGAGCGGAAAAAGTTCTGTTTTCAGAGTACTTCAAGGTCTCTGGCCCACTGTGAGTGGAAGACTTTATAAACCATCCCACCATTTTGATGAAAAGGCTGTATCGGGTTGTGGCATCTTCTATGTTCCTCAGGGACCGTATACTTGCTTGGGAACTTTAAGGGATCAAATCATATATCCTCTCTCGCGAGGAAGCAGAGCTGAGGGAGTTAAAGTTGTATGGAAAAGGTAACCTACTTGCAATAGTTGCATTGCTTTCCTTATCTTTTAAGTTTCTATTTTGGTATCTACTACTTACGGTTGAATGGTAATTTTTTTCTAATGATAGAACCATGAAAAAACAAATTGCTTCTATTGCCATGCTTTCAGATATTTCTGGCGGGTGAGTCAATTTGACTACTTTTCTGGACTCTCGAGTTATATGGTACAAAAGGAGGTGCAATTTAGATGTGCAGTGGTCTATTAAAGTTAGTTACAACAAGAAGAAAATGAGACTTTTCCCACTATGTAGGGGTTGACCATACGGCTCATATTGTGCTATCGTGCTCTGTTCAGGATCATATCCTCAATAGGCTTAGCAAAGATTGAGATCTTTTTTTATTTTTTAATTTTCATCCATTTCCTATCAGGTCTTCCTCTTTAGAGATGGCAATGGGTCTGGTAGGAGCAGTTTTTTGCTAATCCTGAACCTGACCTGATTTTTTATCCCTAATACTTGAATCCAACTTAACTTTTTATTATATTTTATACTCGAATTTAACCCAATCCAACCTGATATTATATAAAATCATAAACTATCCAATCGGACCTGTAATTAATAAAATATTATTTTTAATATAAATATTTTAAAATATAAATATAAAATTAAATAAATAATAAAAAAAATTTATACATATCCCTGGTCAAGGTGGGATGGATTTGCTTAAAACTTTATCCTTTTTTTTCCATTTTTGTCTAGAACCCGACCTGAAATCCAACTTAAAAAAAAAATCGACCCTATAAGATCTGATAGGAATTCAATGGGTACAAGTTGGATTGTCAACCGTATTTCTCTTCCCCCGAAACTTAGTTGTTAACCAAAATTAGATTGAGTTGCCATGTTCCAAAAAAAAATTGTGGAATTTGAGCAACTGATATTTGCTTTTTTTTTTTTTTCTCTTGAGGATGATTTATCAAGGGACATGGTCACATGGACTATAATTAAGTTCAAAATGCTCAAATTTCTGTCCAGGGGTTTCGGATGTGAATGGTATCTGATATCTCTTACCATCATTAAGAATGACGTAACTGTTAAAAAGCACGGTAGAATGACAAATCATTTCCAATGTCTATTGGTATCAAAATTACTGTTTTGTTTCTTCAATGAGTTCGCCAAAAATACCGTAATGAATTTTTTTATGTTTTTGAGAATTGTGAACATTCAAAATTTCAGGTAAAAAATCGGCAGACACCATGAACATTCTTGATGCTTGTTTGAAAATTATTCTTGAAGATGTTCTATTGAATTATCTTTTGGAAAGAGAGGAAGTTGGGATGCTAATCTCAACTGGGAAGACATCCTCTCACTTGGCGAACAGCAGAGATTAGGCATGGTGAGTTAAGCTAATCTTCTTGCACCTTGAACCCATGTTTGGACAACATGTTATTATTTATACCAGACAGATTTCTGTTGTTTGATATCAAACTTTCTGTTTTACCAGGCACGGTTATTCTTCCACAAGCCTAAATTTGGTATCCTTGATGAGTGCACAAAGTATGTAACTGATCTCAATGTATTTTGTTTTTTTTTTAAATAAAAAAAAAAAAAAAACCTAACTAGTTGTCTAATTTACCTGGATATTCTTCCCGTGGCAGTGCCACAAGTGTCGATGTTGAGGAACAGCTTTATAGACTGGCAAAAGATCTGGATATAACTTTTATTACCTCATCACAGGCAAGTTTCAGATTTGGCGAGCATGTGGAATAACTAGTGAATTACAACTCGATTGTACCGCAATTGGTGCATTGGTCTTTGCTGCCTTAATGCTTTTTGCCGGTTGGTTCCATTATCACAAAGCGCCCCAAAATTGGCTTGGTTCCAAGATGTATTATTTGTTATTAATGTTATTAATATTCATTTATATTTTTATATTATTATATTTTAAAATTTAAAATATATTTATTTTGTTATAATTTATTTATTTTATTTGTTATATTTTATTTATTTTAATATTATATCTTATTATTATATCTATTTATATATTTAGTATAGTTTCACTGGATAGTATTATTGCAAAGTTTGTTGACTGATTTTTGTTAGAATTGTCATGTTTGGTGCATAAAATTATGGTAGATAAGATAATATTATAAATAAGATTAAATTAAATAATGTTATTTTATCTTATGTTTGATATGTATAAAGATTAAAATATGATAATTTATTTATTGATCAAAATTATTTTTTCTTAAAATTTATATAATTTAAATTATTAATATAATTTTTAAAGATATAACAGAGTTTGTAAGTTTAATCTTATGGATTAAAAATAATTTTTTTTATTTTTGGATATTGAATTATCTTATAATAAGAAGAGGATAATTTTTTTTATAATCTTATCTTTTTTAATTAGATACAAATTAAATATAATATAAAATTATTATCATATTATTTCATCTATTATTTTATGCATCAAACATGATTTTAATTAATTGGATAATAAAATATTTGGGATGCTTGTCATGGTTATCTGATGCACCACTTCCTAAGACAGACCCCGAGCAACCAATTTAGCACCAACTGTGTTGCACTTTTCAATTGTCATTTTTCCTTCGCATTAATTGTTTTTTTGCTATCCTATTTCTTTCAGCGGACTGCTCTAATACCATTCCACTCTTTGGAGTTACGACTTGTTGATGGTGAGGGTAACTGGGAGCTTCGTTCAATCAAGCAATGAGTTTGCAACAATTAACGGTCTGGTTGTGCTCTGTACGATATATACAAGAACTGGGGGGCAACTTGAACCTGCTGTTTCATGGAATCAGTTAACGCAACCATGCATTGGATAAATCCTTTTATCATGCTCAGAACAAGGAGTAAGGCAAAGGTGGTACCAGGTGCCAGTAATATTTTAATTTCCATTTTGAAGAAAAATTCATTATTTTTTGTTGTATACCATAGGCTGTGGAGCCAAAAGGAGAAGCAAATTGGATCAGATTATTGCAAATATTGGTAGTTAGGAATTAGTAAATGACAACAGTCAAGTAATCATAATTTGTATAAGCTTAAAGTAACTTTCATGTACAGTTTTTTTTTTTTTTTTTTTTCATATTTTTACCCCTTTTTATCGGGTAAAATCCGTGGCCCTTCATGCTGTAAGAATTGATTCCTAATTATTCTTGCCTTAAGAATAAAATTCAAGGGAATAGAATAATATTATTTATGTTTTATCCCTGTATACGTCTTTGCATGCATCTTTTCCTTCATTTTGATTGTCTTTCCTTTTCTATGCCTCATATTTTAGCAAATATTTTCACTATGTTTTCGTGTTTGTTTAATAATCTTTTTTTTTTTTTTGCTTTCAGTTATTAAGAATTGATACTGATAATTAAATTTAAAAATGTAATATTTTATTAATAGATGACATTATCGCTTGACTAATAATCTTTTCATTTCTTGAATTTAAGATTTCCATTTCCATCTCCCCTCAACTATTTGCACCAAGCTTAGGTTATCAATTCTGTTTCATAAGTGGATATTTCTTTGTCATTTTGTTGCATTATCTTGTGATTTTCTCTGCTTAATTTGAAGGGTCCTGTTAACAGTGTGCTAAAAGTACTTATACTGATGAATTATTTTTATTTTAAATACGGTGATTAATTGTTATTGTTATGGTTTCTAACCTGTAAAATGAGGATGTTGCTTCAACAGAACCTCTAACTGACTATTTTGTAAAGTTCATCCAATTTAGTCGATCTGACAACATTAAATGAGAAGAAAGATAGTTTGAGCAAAAAAAATTAGACAATAAAGACAAAAAGATGTTTACTCATTTTAACTCTGACGCATGGCATGATTTGCGTTGTTCTTTTGATCTACTATGTGGCTATATAAAAGGCTATTAGGGCATTAGTTTTTCACTTTTTTGCTTTCTTTGCTCTTAGTCCAATATGAACTGTTCGACCTTAAAGCTTTTTAGCCTTAAAGGTTTTTCACACTTTATTTGGTACGTATTTTTAACTATGTCTTTTAGTGTAAGTTCTAGAAAGGCTAAGAATTATCGACTAAAACCTATGGGAGGTTAGCGCAGGTGAGATGACAATAATCTGATTTCACCAATCATTGGGGTCATAATTATGAGAGGATAGCCTACTGGTTCAACCCAATGTTCGAGAAAGGGCAATGATGAAATGAAAAAAATACTCAAGTAAGAGGAAAACAAGTCTTAAGCACGTAGGAGCTATGTGCTCAAATAAACTTTGACTTACAAAATCTATCACCTTTTTTTATATTTCAGGTCGGTCCATCTTTTATGGTCAACCTTCTTTTATCTTTAGTTATTCCCCCTTTTAAGGTTTGTTCACATCAATTTTTTTCTACTTCTACTCTTCCCCTATCAATGCCTTTATTGCCACTTCCATTCCATCTTAGTTAATTCTTGTTAAAATCTCTTCCTTTTCTGAAGGGTCTTTACCTCATCCTTCTTCTCTTAAAATTGAGTTGCTCTCAGCTATAGTTCAACCTCAGAATCTTATTCTTGCTTAAGAGTCAGAGTCTTCTAACAATGAATATTTTGATGATGAAGGTTCCAAAGAAAAATAAGAGAAAATGAGTACTTCGACTGGGAAAAATGATGGTAAGAAGGAGAATCTTGTAAAGCATGACAAACTGGCTGAGATCCTTGTATATACTCCTTGTGATCTCAACATGATCCTCAATGACATGATGAGCGAACTAAAGGGCGGGATAAATCTTGAAAACTATCTTAACATTTGTTCAGCTCACCAAATTTATCTTCTGGCAATAATTTTTCTTTTTCCTAAAAGAAGGGTATAGTATAATAATATCAAACTCTTCAGATTGGCTCACTGATAAACTGGAGCCACATTGGCTCTATGTGTATTAGGATTCCTTCATGACTGGTATAAGGTTTTGTACTTCATTCTTTATTTGTTTCAATTTATAATTCTTAAAATTTAACTATCACTTAACTCGCTCCTAATTCTATACAATACATAGTAGCTTTCATCCTTCTTTGCCAAGATTTAAACATTCTTCCTTCTTTTCTTCTATTCAAGAAATTCTTTTCTCTCAGAAAGTACCCCAACGATAGTAAGTGGTACTACATAACAACTCGATCTAATAAGAAATTATTTTTTTATTATTTGAGCTCAATAAAAAATTATAAACTACTCATCATTTGCCTCAAGAAGTAAAAAATAAATAAAGATGGTGAATTTGAGGTTGAGGTTGCTCTCGACATAGAGATTTGATAAAAAGTATGCCTGGTGCTTTTGTGAATGCACTAGTAGCTCTCTTTGTCTTTGATCTATCAAATCGAGTTAAATTTTAGAGTATACATGTAAAAGAAAGCTTATCATTGATATTCATAAGCTGACTTCCCCCAACATAATAAATAAGATGAAGTACAAGGATAGGTTTAAAGTAACCTGATAAGATTTATTTTAATTTGATTTTATCTAACTATTAGTATGATTTTACAAAGATAGCTACCAACAATGACTTTGACTTCAATCTATACCAACATGCCTCCAAGCCCAAAAAAGGCTAAAAGAAAATTCAACTCAGGGCCTTGTCTTACAGGAGAGACAAGGTCATTAACACCTCACTGCATCACTCTTTCGTAGCTTAAAAAATAAAAGCTAGAGCTAGCAGGGATCTATCCTCAACATTAGCATCAACACCTCTTCCTTCTACCCAAAAACCACGGGTAAAGATCTCTTTTTCCACTCTTAAGAACCCTAAGACTAAGGTATTAAGGCCTAGCTCAAAGAAAATCTTGATGAGGTTAGAGTATGCTCCAACTGATAACCCTACCATGAACCTCAACATGGTAAAAAGATTTTGCAAGGTCACAGTCCTTCTTTTTGGTGAGTATTATCTGACCTCAACTTAATTTCTTATTTTTTTTCATTTTTTTTAAATCTAAGTTCTTTTCGTGTAATCCAACAAAAGTTCCTACCTCAACCCATAGAGAACACTAGCCAGAACCTCCACCACGCCTACCTTGCCATAAACCACATGTTAAAGGTCAATAAGGATATGACTGTCTTGGTTGAAAAGCATAAAAAGAGCTCTGACGAGTTGAGCAAATGTTAGGTCCGGCCTTAACGTGTCCCACAAAAAAAAAGCTAAGTTGAGGAAGAATAACGATGAGCTGACAATAAAAATGAAAGCCTTTTCGGTTGATAAAGCCTTAACTAAGTCAATGAGGGAGCAGGCCAAGCTCAAGCTTAACGATGCTTGGGTTGAAATAGCAAACTTAAGGTTTAAACTAGAGGCTAAGGAGAAGATGGAGGAAGAGCTGAAGAAGAAAGCTGTTGAAGAGTTCAAAGCTTCTAACTAGTGCCTCCAAATGAAGGTAGAGTTCTCCCGAAAGAATGTACTTGGTACCTTCCAACTAGCTAAAAATGAGGTATAATTTAAATTCTCTGCCTTCAACCTTGACTTTTTTTATATCAATTTCAACAATATTAGATTATGGCCTCTTCCAAATTAGCCCAAAAAATAGAAGAAAAAAGAAAAGAATAATGATGATGAGGCCATGGACACTGAGCTTAAGGTCACTTTAGAGGCCGAGCATAAGGTGAAAGTAGCTAGAGAAGGTGAGGTTATTGCTATTACTTTTATTGATGTGGTGCTACTCTTATTGTCGCTACTACCAATGTTACTGACATGTAATTCTTTTTTATTTTTAACTTTTATAAATTTATTAATGTATGAGGTCAATTTTTGTAATGACCTCGAATTCTGATGACTTGTCTAACAAACAACTTTTGTACTTAACATAAATAAAATAAAAAATTTTGCTCAATTTAGTCAAAGCTTTAAGTCAATTTTGTTATAATTTTTTCTTTATTTGCGCAAGTTTAAGCACGATTATTCAAAGAAATTTGAGCCCAATTAATTGAGTTGAGGATTTACATTATCACTGGGGTTAAATTAACTTAAGAATCCATCTAAATCTTAGGTCGAATTTTGTTAGATTAGTTAAGCATAAGCACATTAAACATAACTTGATTTTTGCATTCAAGTACAATATACAAATGTAAGCTCGATCTAAACCAAGCTATTAAAAGTAGATTTTTAAATTATCTACATTTCATGTCCTTGTGACGATGTTGCCATTCATGTCTTATAGTCTATAGGTCATATCATGGATGACCTGTTTAACTACATATAGTCATTTCTAAGTAGAGGCTAATTTTTCACCTCAGTTATTTATTTTTTAAGCTTTAACTTTTTTAAGTATCAGGTTGCCCCTTTTTGATGTCTTTATTCAGACTTTTTTATTATAATAACTATTCATTTTTTGCTGATAAACTGTTATCTGTGTTAGGGCATGTCCTTTTATTCTTCGACAAAGTCTAGAATGACCCTAAGTGCTTTTTTTTTTCTGACCCTAATTCAACTCTTAAGCTTGAAATGTTGATCTCAAGAGGTACCACAACCTCTATTGAAACGTCAAGTGAAATGAGGTTTCACCGATTGCTACCTTCATGATTATTCTCACAACTCATAACACTTCTAGTAGCTCATCGGCCTACTTCCCCCTTACTGCATCGAGTCTTTTTTTTAGAGCTTCTAAAATTATCTTATTTATAGTTTCGACCTGTCTATTGGACTAAGGTTGGGCAATAAACGTGAACCCTAAGTCAATGTGAAAGTTTGAACACCATTCATTAAACCTTAGGTTTTCAAATTGTTTACCATTGTCTGTTATTATGGACTGAGGTAAACCAAATCTATAAACTATATTCTTTCACACAAATTTCTCCACTTGGGCCTCTGTAGTAGTGGCTAAAGCCTCAACTTCAAGCTATTTTGTGAAGTAATCTACTACTACTAAGACAAATCCCTTTTGGCCTGTGACCAGGGTGAATGGTCTAAGGACATTCATTTCTTACTGCATAAAGGGCCATTAGCTGATGATAGAGGTAAGCTCGATCGAGGGAAGATGTTGCACATGAGTGAACCTCTGACATTTATCACATCTCTTTACCAGTTTGATTGTATCCCTTCTAAAAGTGGGTTAATAGTAGCCTAGCTTAAGTACTTTATATGCTAGTGCCCGTGGTCTAAGGTGGTTTTCACATTTTTTTTGTAAATTTCTTATAGGACATAGTCTGCCTCATTTTCATCAACACATCTTAGATAAGGCAAACTAAAAGACTTTCTGTATAATTTTTTTTTAATCATTGTATATCGAAGAGCTTTCTTCATCAATGCTTTAGCTCAGATTCTATCTTTTGATAGTGTTTAAATAGTCAGATATACTTTGATCGATGTCATCTAGATTGTTTTTTATAATTTGTCTTACAAGCTTGTCGTCAGTACTTTTGTATATCAGCTTTTCTACCAAGACTTGGTATGGGCTTTCTGTTGTTATTCTTAAAGCCAACTTAGATAAAGAATTCGCTAATAAATTTTCTGACCCTAATATTTTTTTTATCTCAACTTTCTTGAAACCAGCCCTTAAAGCCAATGTTTTATCCAGATATTTTTTAATTCTATCTTCTTAAGCTCTGAACTCTCCATTATTTGGTCAATTACTAGCTGAGAGTCGTTATAAGCGATTATATATTCAATCTTGAGCTCGATGATCAACTTCAAACCAACTGTCAATACCTCATATTCTACTTCATTATTAAAAGCTCTAAAGTTAAATCTCAATATGCATGGGTATTGCAGTCTTTTTGGGCTGATCAAAATAAGATCAACTCATCCACTATGATCTGTGATCGATCCATTGATAAAAAGCTTTCAACTTTCCTTATTTGGGGTATCTTTTTTTTTTTTTTAAGTTATCTTTTGAGATGCTCGAGGTGAGCTCTACAATGATATTTGCCAGCACTTGAGATTTCATTACCAACCTAGGTATAATATACAAGTCAAATTCGTTGAGCTCTATTACCCATTTGATTAACCTCATCGATATTTCAACTTCTATAAGACTTGTCTTAGTGGTTGATCGGTCAATACTTGAATTACATGGGGTTGAAAATATAGCTTGAGTTTTCTAGCTAAAATGACAACTGCGTAAACTAACTTTTATATACCATTGTAGTTAATTTCTGGCCATGTTAATAATTTGCTCATAAAATACACCGATCTTTGCTTATCTTTTTTTTTTCAGACTAAAATCAAGCTGATTGCTTGGTCCATGATGGCTAATTATAGGTATAAGGTTTCACCAAACCTTAGTTTAGACAAAATGAGTAAAGAGGATAAGAGCTCTTTGAGTTCTTTAAAAGCTTGTTGACACTAAAGAGTCCACCTGAAGTTAAAGACATTTATGATAATTTTGAAGAATAGTAGACATCGTTCTGTCGACCTAGACATGAATTGATTCAGGGTGACTATTCTGCCTGTTAATCTTTGTACTTTTTTTATCGAAGTCGGTGTTTTATATTCAAGATTGCCTTAACCTTTTTTGGGTTCACCTCTATCCCTTTTTTGTTGATCATATAACTGAAAAGCTTACCCGACGTGACCTGAAAAGTACATTTACTTTGGTTAAGCCTCATATTATACTTTTTCAAGATGTTGAAAGTTTCTTTGAAGTCTTTCAAATGGTCAGTCGAGCTCTTGCTCTTAATTATTATGTCATCCACATATACTTTCATGTTACAATCGATCTGATTTTTAAACACCTTATTTACCAATCTTTGCTGAGTCATCCCTACATTATGCAATCCAAAGGACATTACCTTGTAACAGTAAAGGCTTTTCTTAATAATAAAAGTTATCTTTTTCTCGTCATCCTTTAGCATCTTGATTTGGTTATAACTAGAACAGGCATTTATAAAATTGAAGAGGCAATGCTTGGCATTATCATCCACTAGTCAATCTATGCTAGAGAGAGAAAAGCTATCTTTCAGGCAAGTTTTGTTCAAGTCGGTAAAGTCAATGCACATCTTTCATTTTTTGCTATACTTTTTAACCATGACCACATTGATTATCCATTCAGGGTAGTAGACTTTCCTGATAAAATTTGCTCTTAATAATTTGTCAACATCCTTTTTTATAATCTATTATCTTTTTAGGGTAAAGATTTTTTTCTTTTATCGAACTGATTTTATCTCGAAATTAGTGTACAGCCTATGAACCATCACCTCGATATCAATCTCTAACATATTAGATGGTGTCCAGGTAAACAAGTTAGTATTATCTCTCAAGAGTTGAATTAACTTATCCTTATGTTGAAGTTTAGCTCCAATCTGCATATGTTTTTCAGGGATACTATCATAGAATAAAACTGTTATAAGATCTTTAACTGACTCAAGTTAATTTTTGTTTAAGTCTAACATTTCATCAATTATCTCTTTTTATTCAATTGGATTAAGACCATTTCTTGTGAAAATAGATCCTGACATAATAATCAGTATATTATGGGTAACATGCTAAATATGTATGTAATCAAATTGAAATGTATTTTTCATTTCATAATATATTTTGGCTTGCCTATTAGCTCGGTTCGAATGATATGTAATTGTTCATGTCGACTTAAGAGCTCGGTCGCCTTTGGAGTTACCTTAAAAAAGTTTTAAAATAAAACAAAAAATTTTTTTGTTAGAGTTTAAAAGCTTAAAACGATTTAAGTGCACACTTTTGTCAATCGATCTTATGTTTTATGTTCTTGCTTGTGGTTTTCTACCTTTTTGTCGACTTTCATAGTTTATCTCTTTCCAATGCTTTTATTCTTAGCTAAACTGTCAGTCTATTTCCCAATCTTCTTTTTCATTATTGTGACATAACATTAACGCACCATTGACTAGTCTCCCTTAACCTCTCTAACCCTATTGGGTGTTAAAAATTTTACTTTCAGATGGAAAGATGAGCCTATAAGCCACTTAATAGACTGGCTAAGTCAGCTCAATATCATGTTGTAGGTCGATGGGATGTCTACAACCATAAATTCTATGATCGAAGTGATTGTCTTGGGTTTTATCCTTAAGGAGATTGATAGTTTGATTGCTCTTTTCATGGGCACTTGTTTATTTCCAAATCCCACCAATGTTGTGCTGATCGACTGTAATTGATTTTCACCAATTTTTATATTTTTTTATGGTGATGTAATACATGACATCAATCGAGCTTTCATTGTTGAATAGGATTCTTTTGACTACATAATTGTACATTATGGTCGTAATCACTATAATATCATCGTGAGAGTGCTGAATTATTTTAAGGTCTTTCAAGCTAAATGAGATTAGCTCATTTCTTTAATCTTTTTCTCTCTTTACCATGGTGCTCACTACCATGACCATGCCTAGGTTAGATCTCTTTTTGGCCGAGATAGAGTTACCTCCAGTGATCACATTAATCACTTCAACAATTAGCTTGTTGTTATCAATTCAACCTTCTTATTGCCTTGTCTCATCTTTTGATCTTCTTTTTTTTTCCTTTTTTTTCTCTACCTCGAGTGGGTTCTCTTTGGTATTGTCTATAATATGTTGTGGGCTAGCCTTCATTACTCTACAAACTTTCTCAATTGACTTCTCATTATCAAGGTTTCAATCTCATTTTTTAGGTTAATGCAATCTTCAATGTTATGGCCTATGTCCCTATGAAAGGTATATCTTTTGGTTAGATCTCTCCTTATATTATGTATCAGTGGATTTGGCCATTTAAGGTTAAAATTTCTTTCAATTTGCATCAAAATCCTCTCTCAATAGGTATTTAGTGCAATATAGCTTCTTTCTCCACTAGGACTTCTAGCCTTATGTTATCTCCCTCTGGGAAGAAGATCGTAAAAATTTTTACCTTTTTTATGACCAATGAAGGAAGATGAACCTCTCTCACCTTGGTTAGTTTTCATTGTAGCTTCAGCATTTATGTATTTATCGACTATCAGTAGAACGTCGGCCAGAGTTTTAAGTGGTTTTAGCAACAATGTCAGCTTTAGGTGATACTCTTTGTTGTTGAGTCTACTTGTCATGGTGGCTACAACAACCGTTTGTTTCAAGTCTTTAACCTGCAAAGCTTCCATGTTAAAATGCATGACATAGCTTTTCAAAGTTTCATTCTATCCTTAGTGGATTGTCATCAAACTTAGAGTCATCTTTTCTGCTTTTTGACTACTCATAAACCTGGATAGGAAAAAGTGGTTGAGCTGCTTAAACATCGTGATTGATCTTGATTCTAGGCTACTATACCAAGATCAAGTTGCACCTTTCAGTGTAATAGCTAGGCCTTTGCACATTAAAGTCTCGTCTGCCCTTTACATCATCATATTAGTTGTATAAAATTTTAAATAATCAAAAAGGTAAAAAGTACCGTTGTAGGTTTTCAAGGTGGACATTTTGAACCCTTTAGGAGGCATGGCTTTGTTGATTTCTTTGGTGAAAGGCGAGGTCTCCAAGAACTTGAGTTCATCCTCAAATGTCACTGCTTTTGTTTTCAACTCTTTTTTCACGACCCACATCTAAGCTTCTAGGTCTTTGTTTGGTTGGGATTTGGAGTTTGTTTGTTTAGATTATTAGGTCGTAGCCTATGTTAAATTATGGTTGAGGTAATGGTGGGCTAGGGTGTTGTGCTCCTCTTCTCTTGAGGTAGAGGAAACTTCCACCTTTTAATAGCTCAGTTGTTTGATAATGGCTCCTCGACTAGAGGTGATTAGGTCAGGCACTTTTGAAACTTATGGTAGAGTTATGGTTTATAACATCTGCTTGAGAGCTTGTATCTGTTCAATCAAGGCTTGGAGTTGTTTCATGGTCGGTCCCATTTGTAGTTGGGTAGGTTGGATGGAATGTTGGCTATGATGGGTTTTTATTCCAACTGGGACGGCCATCTCTCTTTCCTCTGAGGTTCTCTTCCTTGGTGGCATTGCTTTATGCTTGGCTAATGAATGGAAAAAGCCCTTACCTAAGGCACCAAATGTTTGTGCCAAGCTCTAACCTCAGGACATTCCTAAAAAAACAAAAGAGAAATGCGGTAAAAGGTAGGATGTGTTCCCTGCATTTGCACCCCGACGCACAAGCCAGGCAGAATGAGGTCGAAAAAGAAGTCGAAAAGAGGAAATGGAACTAGGATCAACTTACTTTAGTGGTGCCTAAACCTTCATATTTATGGGTGAGCAATAGGGAACCATCATAGGATAATAAAGACAGTGCTAAGCTGATGTGGCATTGAGCATGTCAAACCTACCTAACATATTAGGTCAGTGCAAATAACAAAAATACCTTTGGTTGCCTGTTGAAGGCTTCTAAAAGAGAAAAAGACCACTATATTCTTGTGATCACCAAATGCGCCTAACAATTTTCTTATTTGAATTACTATAATATAAGTTTTTGCTTGATTGATAGAGCATGGTTATTAGTGTGATTGTTGTTGTTATTGCGCAAGGCTCAAGTATTAAGGAACTTGTTTAACCGAAATGGAATTGAAAAGCATGCTTTGGGGTTTAGCATAGTTGTTGATCAAAGTTCTATGAATCCTCTAGTTGAGAAATTGAATGCCTGCTATTTAGCTTTTCGGTTAAGACACATTTCTAGCAGCTCGATTATAAGTCCTAAGTTGTTGTCTACCTCTTGTATTGCTGTAATAAAGTATTAGTAAGAAAGACTGTGTTTAAGATTGAGATTTGTATGGCTTAAATCAAGATCCTTTTCCATTATGAACATGTGCTATGGTATAATAACAGCGGTTTTGATACTTTTATGATGGAGATTACATTTCCCTTTCCTTCATGAACATTTGCTATGGTCTAAATAACAGCAGATCCGTTGAGATTTACATGACTGGTATTACTGTTCCTCTTTCCATTATGAACATTGAATATTTCCTTTGCAAGAGAGAGATGCAGGGTATAGGGTAAGGAATGGTATGATGATAAGTGATAACATGCACTCTAAACCTTGTGTAATAGACTAGTCATAAACGGAACATAATGCACATAGTGCTGTTGAGGCTATTGGTTGGGTTGAGCATTGACGTTACAAGTTGCTTACTGCTAATGGATTTATGACACTGATAGCATACGTCTAAAGCTGAGTCTGAAGCCAGCTGGATTTGGTCTTCGCTTTCCATCTCTATTATCATCATTTTCTGCCTTCACATGGATAGAGTTATTAATTTTTCTCCAATTCAAACTCCAACACGATGGGTTCTTGTGCCTGCTGCATATCTTTTCATAATCTTGTTGCAGATCAGAGTAGTCATTTTGTAGTTCTGCCTTTGTCTTTACGTTCTCGAGTTCTGATTTGAGGTTCTTTATCTGTGTTTGTGAATGGTAGGTGTTCCTCTTGTTCGGTGTTATCCTCACCTGTTATGGTTCCTTACCTTGCATTGCCATCCTCATCTTTACTTGCTCCGAAAATAAAACCTGAATGTATTAAGTCGATGGACCATACATTAATTAGCTCTCGTAGGGTAAGTTTCACGCCTGGTGACTGTGTCCTATCAGAGTGTCAATAGCTTTTCTCGATGTGCCGACTCTTCATGGTTGACCATAACACCTGTATCAGTTGCATCGGCATCACTCCTTCCAGGACTTAGAGGCTGTGAGCCATTCGGAGTTCTTCATGGTAATGCTCTTCCAGCAGATATGAGCTTCTTATACTTCAAATGTGAGAAGTAACTCTGTGGCTGGAAGGGACAGACGGTGAAGGATGGTAGGCTGCTCACTTGAGTTCTTTTTTGAATTGGAGACACTGTTGAAGGAAATAGATGAGAGATTAATTCAAAGGAATGGAACGTTGGCTATGATTTGTCAATTTCTCAACCACGTGTGCTTGGGTTATTTCATGATGATTGCTTGGCTTACTGGAGAGGCAGACACACTATTTCTAAACATTAATTATAATAAAGGGGAGAAAAATCAACATTAAGCAGTGATTGTAACTTAAATCACAAAAGATGGAAGAAAAGACAGCAAACACCACGTTAAATTCCTTCTCGGTTGCCTGAAACATTGTGCAATTTGCCGCGTGACTTGTGTTGGAAGGATCTTTCCCTTAGCCATTTAACTAGAATTTAGAAAAACTAAACAATATTTCTTACTCTGATTTTGATTTTGACGCAGTGTTTGACATCAAAATAATACAAGATTTAAACTTATTATTAAAATACTAAAAGTTACTACAAAGGAAAAATTCGAGTTATTTTTTTATATTAAATATATAAAATATAAAAATTATTATATTATAATTTATATAAATACGATAAATATGACATATATTTTAATTTTTTTATTAAAACTTAAATTATATCACTTTCTATATTCTTTTTGAATTGAATCATGTCTAAAATTACTAACGAAGAATAAAAACTCAACCTCACCAGTTTTCAATGAGAAAGAGGCTTAATCCTGTAATTAAAGAGGGGGTAAAATTGGAAAGGAAAAACCGGTTCAAAGATTTTGACTAAGGCGTCCTCGTCATAGTCGGCGGTTTCTCCTGCTCCCTATATAAAAAGGGGTTAAACTCAAAGCTTTCCTTCATTTTCTTCTCTCTTGAAAATTTCCATTTCCATCGAAATAATAATAGCAACAATAATTTCAAATTTTTTTCTTCTAGATTCAGATCTGAAACTCTCGTTTACAAGCAAAAAAGGGAGAAGAAATTGAAAAATGGCAACAGTGTCCCCTCTGGCGAAATACAAGCTGGTATTCTTGGGCGATCAATCCGTTGGCAAAACCAGCATCATCACCCGCTTCATGTACGATAAATTCGACAGCACTTACCAGGTAAATTTTTTTTAAACAATTCTACGTAATTTTTCATTGATTCATGTAGATTCAATGAAGATTTGACCGTTTCTTAAATTCCTCTGTTTCTTACGTTGTTTGAATTTGGTTTAGTTTCCGTATTCTATTTGTTGATCTCTACGTTAGGTATTGATCGCGGATTTAATATGATCTTTGCTTATGCTGTTGATCTCGAGCGAAATGATCGTAGTTTAAATGCTTGATTTGTATCCTACAAGGAATTATGATCAAGTTTGCGTAATAACTTCAACAGATATTGATTTTTTTCATTTCTATGATTAGTTTAGAATTTTTTTGCTCTACTATAATTATTTCTAATTCATTGAATTTTCCTTCCAAAAGATTTTAGAATACTTTTAAAGCTTTTGAAAAAGAATTCGCTCATGACATATAAATCAATTGCAGGCCACTATTGGAATCGATTTTTTGTCAAAAACAATGTATCTTGAAGATCGAACGGTCCGGTTGCAGCTTTGGTAATATAATTTCTTCCTTTCTTATCCTCTCTTTAACAATGTAGATCTTGGATATCTATGTTCAACGCTTATTTTATGAGTTCTAGAGTCATTGCTATAATTTGTTGAATGAGATAAGCTATGAAAGGCATCTCTTGTGAACTTAAGGCATTTGTTTTGATTGCTTATATTTTAGACTGCAAATTAGTTCCAAAAAGAGCTTACTTTTGCGATAAGGCAGTTATAATATGTTGTCGGTGACGGAGCTAATTTAAAGTGGTGGGTGATGAACATTTCACGAGAAAAAATAAATCAATTTTGCTTGTTGAGGATCCCCTAACATCCCCTCTTCATCTGGTTAGAAAATTCTACAACTTTTGGAAATAGAAAACTTAATTAATTTCTGTTGTCTACTTTATCCTCTTAAAGGAAACTAGCCAAAGCCATCAATATGCTTGGTTGTCATTTCTTTTAACAATTTAGCCTGCCATACTTGGTTTCTGATATCACTTTTCAGCAGTCTGTTTGGCAATTGAGTATAGCATAACTTGCCAATTGATCTAATTTTCTTGGTTTTCACTATGCACATAGTCTTGAATTTTCCAATTGTTTTGTCTCCATTTCAGTTTTATCTTATAATTTCACAGGGATACCGCTGGCCAGGAGAGATTTAGGAGTCTTATTCCAAGTTATATCAGAGATTCTTCCGTTGCAGTAATTGTCTATGATGTAGCTAGTGAGTATAACCTAACCCAAGTACATCTCTTCTTTTTGAGTTCTTTAAATGAGAGACTATAATGGAAAGGTTTTCTTGATTGATTTATGATAATGCTTTCTAAACAACTCTCTCCCATGATAATCATTACCATTATATTGGCATTAGTGCTAACCTTACTTATTTACATCTTCACTTGGCTATCTCCTTGCAGATAGGCAATCATTTTTGAACACTTCTAAGTGGATTGAGGAGGTACGCACAGAACGGGGCAGTGATGTCATTATTGTCCTTGTTGGGAACAAGACTGATCTGGTTGATAAAAGGTTAGTGATGAGTTGGAAATTAAATTTTTTGGATTGATTTTCCATATTAATGGAATTCAATGAGCTTCTTTGCTTCGGTTTATTCAAATTTGTAAAGTATAAATCTTATTAAAAGACTGCATTTTAGCTTTCCAATTGACAAAAGAGCCAGCAAATTTGACTCGCTTAATTTTTCATGAACAAGAACTTTGTTATTCTTTGTTCACATTGATAAATATGTCATTTAGGTCTAAGACTGAAATTGTAGGGAATTTCTTTAACAGTCTTACCTGCATTGTACGAATAATTCTTAGCATTGTTTCCATTTATATGTTTGATGATTAAACAGGCAGGTTTCTATAGAGGAAGGAGATAACAAGGCTCGTGAATTTGGAGTCATGTTTATAGAAACCAGTGCAAAAGCAGGATTCAATATCAAGGTGAAAAAAACAACACTATTTGATAGTTATAACAATGTATTTCCAAGTCTTCCTTATCTGTATGTCAAAGAGTCACTGCAGTTTGGAGACAAAATTTCTTTCTACTATAATTTATCACAGGGGGAAACTATTGTCAATCTTAGTCTGCATTTATAGCGTGCTCGAGCTTGACACATCATGTTTTTATATTGATGAATTTTATTTTTTACCTTGACGTCATTTTGTTGTACACGTCTTTGTTAACTTCCAGTTTTTTATGAATGTGAAAATTGCAGCCTCTATTCCGCAAGATTGCCGCTGCCTTACCAGGAATGGAAACTCTTTCTTCAACAAAACAGGAAGACATGGTTGATGTGAACTTGAAGCCCACCGTCAATTCATCCCAGAAGACGGAGCAGCAAGGAGGGGGTTGTGCGTGCTAAGAGAAATGTATTTACTAAAGCTTAAGAGAGAAATGGAAGCGTTCAAACATTTTTCTATAACCATCAAATACACAAGTGAATTTAGCAAACAAGGTAAATGATTGTTCCAGAGGAAATGCTCCTCAGTTTATGATCCAATTTTGGATACTTTAGGAAGCTGGTCTATGCTTCTGGTCCTTATGGTAGATTGTTTTACATCTCTTGCTGTTATTCTTTCTTCCATGCATTATAGTAACTAGAGTTCAACTGTTACCAGATTTTATTGTCTCAGAAAATTCCTTCTAGGATAGCCATTCATTGTGTGATTGGGATTGGGATCTTTAATCTCTCATGCTGATTCTTTTATGAGAATTTTCTACAAAATCCATTCTATACAAATGATACTGAAAATAGCTAATGCAGATTGGTTGAGTTGTTAAAGATTGAATTCTTTGCTTATAAAGATTAAGTTTGATTTTCACTATCAACAATCTTTTTAAATGGATGATTTGTAAATTTAATACGAGTCTTCCAATGATGTTCTTGACCTTAAGATGGAAAAACCACCCTTCATCTTAAATTTTTTTATATATAAAAAAAATATACCGAAAATGAAGGCATTGTTCTGAATAAGTTGCATAATATCTGGTTTTTTTTCTCCCTCGAAAAAAGATGTGCCTTGAGGGGGAAATATTGCATTTTAAAATCATAAAATGCAGAGGGGTTGAACGCTTTTTCGTACTCTAGATCACAATTTGGATACAAAAAAGAGGGACCAACTTCAAAAGTTTGGAGCCTGAGTAGATCTTGGCCTTTTGGGTTTTGGCTTTAATGTTTAATGTCCAAATCCAAATCCAAGTCCAACCCCACCACCCAGATGTCATAAAGATTTATAGGCCCCAACACAATTCACAGCCATTTTCTTGAAGACCAGTGTTGTTGTCATATGAATCCTGGCGTTGGGTGGGAAGGAGATGGAAAATACGGTTTGTCACAACCAAATTCCATCTTTTGCTTTTGGCAGCCTTCTAGGTCTATGAACAAGACAAGACGAGAATTTAGTCAAATCGTGGATTTTGCCATTTTAACGCAAATTCCGGCCTATGCTAGTCAACTGCCACAGTCTAACCACAAGTTAAAACCACATTTTTTCGATCTCCAGTTCTGTAAACTCTCTTGGCAAATGATAAGAGATGCTGCATTGCTGAACCACTGGTCATATTTACAGTGAAACTCAAAAATAAAAAATGATGAAAAAAATATTGACATTAAAATGCTAAACTTGAAGCAGCTGTTCTCAAGACACTAGTTCTCAAGAAATTTCAAGAAAAACATGCTCAAGCATGAAGTGGAAGGTGATGAAAGCAGATGTGCTAGACACGATTGGACCCATCAATAGTTTGTCTGACTCTCAGCGTCAGATAAATCAATAACAATGTCCCCACACTTGACCTGAACCAAAGAAGAAATAACAAGTCACTGATTCTGATTACTGTTAGTACTAGAAGATGTTATGGTTGCTTTCGAATACAATACGCATTAGGGCCAATAAGCCAACAAGAAATGGAGCAAACCTAATTTCAATGTAGAACTTTAGATTCTACCATGCTACCAGAGGTGGCATGACATTTGGGCTTTATGTGATGGATGGGGGATGAATAGAGTTCAAGCCAATGGTGGGTACTAGATGAATCATACATTTAGTTACTAGATGCATATTGTTTGGTAAAATCTTTATCATGGAGGTTGCAGCAAGGGTTGGCTACCTTATTCCTCGAGGGAAAAAAAAAACTATAGCTCAAAATGATCTTAGTGGTCGCTCTCTTGGTTTGAAGCCATGCATTTGAGAATTCAAGTCTTTGACCATTGCACAGGACAACTGACTCCTCCATTATACAATATCTAACAGATAAGAAAATGAGGATATGAAAATATCGATTCTCTAAGATAGTATTATAGAATAATAGATATGCAGATTGTAGCAGTTATTTCAATATGGCATTGAGTTAATAATATGTTCAACATCCCGAGTAGAGAATGGACAAACTACTCACTAATAAAGTTTCATCAGACTAACTAAAGAAAATTTTCTAAATGAAATTAAGCTTCGACTGAACTTAACACATACTTATTAATTATTATATTTTAGATTTCCATGTCAAGCATCAATGCTTTCTAGTTTTGATCTCCCTAACATCCCAAACCTACTTATTCTCTGCAAAATATTTCCTCCTTAGTTTTCGGCTCGTTCTTAAATATTCTCATTTTTGGATATCTACAGGTTCCAAATAGTCATCATTTATATATTCTTTTCACTCCTCAATCACATTAGATTTGAAATATGTCCTAATTTTACTTATTAAGCATTTTATAAATGACTTTGCCTACCATAAAATTTTAATGTTGAAAACTGCAATCATACTTTTGACTTCATAAACTAAACATATTTGCAACAAGTCTACATACAAGATAGAACCATGGGATCGATGTTTGGCACAAGCTTATTATTAATTGGGTTATTTTAAAGATGCTAACAGTGATTAAAATCTTTTGTCTTACTAAATAGAAATATTAATGAAAAATGTGTTCAAAAATAAACTGCTTGTTTACTAGGAATTCCAGAGCTTACAAGATCGAGAAAAGGAGGACTATTTTCCTTGAATCAAATGATGTAGCCCGTTTGTATCTTCTCCATCTGTTCGTTGGTGCATCATGAACCCTCTCAGTCGATGATTTGTCTGTTCCAACCAAACTCAGTTTTAAGTTGCAAACACATTCTGCATGGCATGACTAGGTGGTACCGAATGGAATGAAGAATCAAACATGCAACATGCATAACCAAAAGGAACTAGACAGTTACTGGGTGTGATAAGTAAAATACCACAGAAAAAAGATAGCAGACATTTCCAAAAACAATTACAAAAACCACATAGCTAAACCAAAGTTCACTGATCAGGATAAATAATTAAACAGACTTCGATCTTTGAAGTCTTCAAAGCCCTTTGAAGTAGCAGTTCCCAAATACAGTTGTCAAGTATCAACCTCAGGCATATTCATTGTTCTCAATTATCAGTACACTAGAATTAAGTATGTCAAATAAAGTTCTTTTGCCAACTTTAAACTTCTCGATGGTGAACGTTTAGGTCTATGGCAGGGGCTACAAGAAGATTAACATGTTTTTCAACTCTAATAGCATCCATGTGAACAGATTACTATGGGAACCTCTGTTTTTGCGAGATAGTATAAATCTCGTTCAATTTGTTAAAAGTGCAAGTTAGGATGTTGAACCACCCAATCAAATGATATGCATGAAATATTAGAAACCTGAATTGCTTTATAACAGCTTGATTATTAACGGTATATTCTATTCTTTTGGATGTTTTCATGTTTCTTGTTTAAAAGAAACTACAAGCCTTATCTAATGCAAAATAATGCAATCGCGACTAAATCATGGTTATGGAAAATGATTTCATAGATTATGTGGGACACTAGGAAATTGTTGTTCAAAAAAGTATATATAGGTAAAAGAATATGCTTACAGACCTCTCAGAGTAAGTTTTGATGCAATTAACCCATTAACAGTTCAAAGTTGAGTGAAGTCTCACCTAAATTTAAGCTTGCTTGTCTCTGCAACACCTTCTGCAAATGTTGTAATTCATTGAGGTCTAACATTAGCGTCAAGAATGAAAGAAGAAAAGGTGTACCAAGACTCAAGGAAAATCAGCAATGCTTTGATGACTAAATAATTAAATTCCGCATCCCACACTATATGTATAATCTGCATTTCACTGAATATGCCCTTTAAAAAGAAGAGAAATTTTCTAAAAGTTGCATGCTATATAGATAGGTATATCAAACTTACTGTCACTAAACCTTCAATTTTTGAATTTCCAACAGTTTCATCACTGTATTTAAGTATGTTGGGGCTCTCTTTCTCCATGTTTATATCCAGAATGCAAGATGAAGAAGCATCTTCACTATCCACTTTCAAATCCGTGCAGTTCTGGCAACTCAATTGCGCATCCAAACACATCTGGTTTTTAGATGAAAAAGGAACTTCTAAGAGGCTCAAAAAAGTTAACTGTGGTGTAGATTTTGGACTTCTGTTTCCTTCCTCTGGCAACACAGAAATACTATAGAAATCCTGGCCCTGCACAAAGGAATTAGAAATAAATAGGAGCATAAAAATAGTGAAAGAAACAACTCAATCAATTTCCAAATTTTCATTTTAAAATAATTTCTTTGTAAGAAAAGAACAAAAGTTAGAATTAGCTTCTAAATAGAGATTATTGGGATCAGAAATATTGTTTAGAAAGCATAGAATCTAGAAAATAACAAAACTAGAACTCAAAAAGGAAATTATGAGACAAGAAAAGGAATTCAAACTTAAGCATTAAATCTAATGAGACATGACTAAAATTGAAGTATTCAACACATGTTCTGACATGAGGTCATCTCAACGGACTGGCAGTTGTGAAAACTTTATCTAAGTTCCATTTTACACGAATTTTCACTTCTCAAAGAAATGAACTAATCAGATTGAAAGAAAACAGAGGAGGAAAACGAGGGATTTCAAGAGATCATGCTAATTCCAGGGAGATCGAGCATAAGTTGAAGCCAAAATGCAGGTTTTCAAAAAGTAGTGTACTTACCTTTAATTTTTACAGGAGAAACTGATTCTCAAGCTGTAGCAAATTTACTAAACAAGTCCTTTTATATTAATGGTCAAAAGGTTACACAGCTGAAAACAGGTTTTAAACGTGGATCTAGAGATATAAATACGAAACTGTCATTTTTGCAGGTATATGTCCGTCAATTTAGAGCAAATCTAATATTGAATTACAGCCTGAATTTCCATTAACAACAATGCAGGCTGCTATAAAGAAAGATATGATTGGTTAACTGCATCTCAGATTATTCAATTGAGCAAGTCAATTTTAAAAATCCCCTCAGACCAAGATCTTTCGATTGGTTTTATAATGGACGAGAAAAACACTGTAGCGGCCAATGGAAGTTGGTTGAGTTGGTAAAAATATAATTCTTTGCTTGTAAGGCTTTAGTTCAATTCTCACTACTAGCCGTCTCCAAGGTGATCCATAAATCCAATGTAAATACTCGTTGAAGCCAGTGGTATGCCCTGGCCCTGGAAAGGTGTAGCCTCGCCTCACCTAAATTTTTATGTACCAAAAGAAAAACACTGCAGCAGATTAAGAATGAACTTACATATGAAGCGTTTAAGCTGCATTTTTCTCTTACTGGAGATGAAGTCTCCTCTATTAGAATAGGCAAGACATCTGAAATTTCAATAGAAGGAATTCATTAAACATGCTTATCAAACAGAGGGCGTTGAATAATTCCATATCTGACAAGAATATCCTTACCGATAGAACATTGGCGGTTGGTCTCATCAAAGCTTGGCTTAATCAACTCAAAGCATGAAATGTTGACTGGTAAATTTTTGCTTCCATCCACCATCACTGATAGGAATGGTTTTCCCTGAAACTGAAAGTAATTATGTGTTAAAATAAAGCATAGCAAAACAAACTCTGATAAAGAATGCTACAAAGATGACGCCACTGAAGAAAATGAAAGAAATTGATGGGAAACTATCTTCCTTTTCCTACATTTTAGCAGCTACCAAAAGAGAAATTCTTATTTTTATAATATATATATATATATATATAAAAAAAAAAAAAAAGCAATGTAAGATAGGCTAGATCATAACGGCCATCAATTTTCAGCTAATCATATGCAGGTATAAGAAAATTCCACCGCCTCGGAAGAAAAAAATAATAATAATGAAATGCAATTCGCTTTGTTTCCCAAGAAACAGAAGAAAATGAAAGAAATTTGAAGTGTAAAATTCCTTCATTATTTTCTCCCACATTTTTTTCAAGCGACAAATCTAGCAAAGACACCTTTTTTGTTCAAAAAAAAAAATCAAACTTTATACTTAATCCAAAATTAGAAACTTCATTTCCAAAACAGTTCCAACTTCATAACAGAAACGTAATTTTAAAAAAAATCTCACCTCGATCGATTTAGCGGCAATTGCAGAACAAAATGAGCGACAGAAAATTTTTTTGAGAAATCTCAGAATATTTCAAAAATGCATTTGATTTATTTAATTTTTCTAAGTTGCTCTGAATTTATAATTCCCTTTACTTATAGAGTACAAGAGAGAGAGAAGATAAAAAAAACGTTAAATTGATAACATCGGAGAAGGAGAGTTGGGGCGATTGGCCAGAAAAGGCTCGCGATTACAACTTCGACGATAACGACAACTTTTTTTTTAAGATTAGATATTTTTTAAGATAGGCGGTCAGGTTGAAGATAGATATTTTTTAACCGTCAAGTTGAGTATTGTAATCTCAAGATTAACGTATAAAAGATGAGATATGTATTTGGATAAAAAATAATTAAAAATTTATTATTAAATACATAAATTAAATTATGATATATTAAATTGATAAAATTTTATTTAATAAATAGTACTATATTATTTTATATTAAAATAATATATTTAGATTTTATAATGAGACAATTAAATATAATAATTAAACATTTTTACGTATCACTTTCCAAAAGGTATCACCTGAACTATTTCATGTAATATAAAAATATTATTCTCGTTTAACAAAATCCTTAAATATATATCTGGAAGAGAAAAAATCTCATATAATGTAAGATTAAAATCATAACTTTTTAAAAATATTCTCTAAAGATTTAAAAAAAAAAAAAAAAAAAAAACTAAGATCACTATCCAGAATTTAAGGTATATCTTCCTATCTAGATAAAATATTATTTCTCCAAAGTTAAGATAATTCAACAATTATTTTGTCATTTATCATGGTTCTTTTGTGATTCGTTAATAAAATACATTATTTTTAATCTAATTTTAATAAGTTTTTTTGAAAAAATTTTTTAATAATATTAAATAAAAAAAAGGTTGGACAATAATATTTTGCATCTCAACTGACTGAAACTTTTTTAAGCTAAAGTTCTGAATATTAAAGATGATAACAGATCGGATCGAGATAAATTTTTATTCATCTCAAATTTAATCTGATTTTATAATCATAAATTCGTATTTATATCTGATCCAAAATTTTTTTAATTTTTTTATCCAAATTTGATATTATATAAATCGTATTCGATTCGATGCGAAATTAATAAAATATTATTTTTTTAAATATAAATATATAAATTAAAAATTAAAAAAATAATTTTTTATATAATATCGAATCGAATCGAATTTGTCTAAAATTTAAATTCAATTTTCATTTTATTAATATTTGATCCGACCCGAAATTCGATCTTAAAAAAAATATATTAATTTTATAGAATCGAAACCGTCAATTCTACGTTAAACTGCCAACCCTACTGAATACCATCTCTAGATATATGTTAGAAAAATAAAAAAACAATGCCCCATGCCACCAACCGACCACCCTTATGTACTATAATACTACTAACTGTAAAATATATTGCCAGTTCAGCACATTTCAAAATCTTAATCCATCACTAATATTTTGTATCTAGGAATAAAAATTTTAACAAACACAAACTTTCCTAATAGAAGATAATTTTTTTTTTAAACTTTCAAGATTTGACTTTATCACTAAAATTAAAAATATAATACTTTATCAACAAATCATATGATCCATAAACAAAATTTTTAACAATATCATTTATATACCAATTAAGTTAAATGAGAAAAAAAAACTATTAAGTTATTTCAAAATTCACATTTAAATGCAAAAAATAAAAAGGAGTAGTATCACCCAAAATAAAAATAAATAGGGGTAAGTGTCAATCAAAACTATGGATAGACATTTTGATAGCCATAATTTACAATCCCAACAATCATGCAAATGCAAAGTCTTGTTCTTTGGGTTCATATTACATAGCAACTCGACATTACAGTATGGAGGAATAACATGGATGAGACATAAAAATAAAAAAGGTGTAAAACGATTGGGAGATTTAAGATTTCGGTGGATTGTGAAGGGCAAGATGTGAAATCAGCAAATCTTAATTGGGGGAGATATGCCTGGTTGTCTGAATCAAATTTAACCTTGGGTTCTAGTTTTATTAGTAACTTGCTGCTAAGAAATTTGATAATTTAAAATATAATATAATAATATGATAAGAAAAAAAATAAAAGTAACATAGTTTAAAATTTTAATAATAATTATATAGATTTAATAAAATAAATAAATATATTTTATGTTTTTATATCGATATAAATTGTGAAACATAATTTTTATGTAAAATATAACATGAATATATAAATTTTAATATTTTATATAATACAAATATATGAATTATTAAATCTAATTGCAGGATTATCAAACATAATATAAATATACGAATTTAAAAACACATGTTTCAATTTTAAAACACATGAATAACAATATCCAAGAACCAATTTCAATTAAAACATTAATGTTTTAATTAAATCTTGAATTTTGTTTAAATTTTGAACCCAAATATTTAAAACCCAAATTTTTTTTTATACAATGAATTAAGAAACATTACATACATGGTTTCTATCATGTCTCAGATAAGAACAAAAGTCACAATTCAATTTTAAGAAAAGAAAATCCAAAAGTAGGATTATGTTAAATACAAAATTTCATCCAAAAACTTAATTTCATATGAAATTAAAATTTAAAAACATAACTTTGAATCATAATATCATATAATTAAGCTCTAATACTATATGTAAGTACAATCTTAAATCTCAAGAGTCATATATGAATATTATAACACTAAATTTTTAATCATATTACATGGTTATTTGAACAATTATAAATAATAATCGAAAACAACATCAATTCTCGAAGAAATTAGATTTTCATCTTTATTATTCTCTTACAAACAATTCTCAATAAGTAAATACTATTAATTAGAAGTGATGAGTGGACTTTAATTAATTTATATTAAAACCTCATAAATATTTCCATCAAAGATTTATCGATTCAAAAGTTTACACAACAACCAAATCATATCAAACTAATAAAATATACAAAACGCACATGTAAGTGAGCACAATTAATCATTTGAACTCTTATACTTATTTTATATTAAAACTAAATCTATCAACCTATTTTATTAAATTATAAAATCACTAACTAATAATAATTCACTTAAAAATTCTAACAAGAATTTGCAATACCTTAAAAATAACTTTTGGTGGGTCCATGTTCAATATCTATGCCTTTGGGATTACATGTTTTGTACTTTTACATAGGTGTATTTTCATCTTCTTTCTCCTTTTGGTAAGTGGGGTTCTAGGAAATTCAATTCTTACCTAACTTTGATACCATTTAAAACCCAGCTTGCTTCAGATTTAGATTTGCATATTTACATTTATCAAATCCTGCCCGAATTTGTACTTTTAAGAACACAAGGAGAAATGCTATGTAATAATAAGTTGTCTAATATTAGAGCTTGAAAAGGAAGAGCTTTCAATTAGAAGCAAACAATGGTAGCACACTATTACATGGCAAGGGCCATTGGAGAACATTTCATTGACACTAATTTTTTGAGGAGAAAAAGTAGAAGTGTTCGTGGGCTGAATTCATTCTTGATATTAATAATTTATATATTTGTTTATATTTGATTTAATCTAAAATTTTAAAATTCAAAATTGTTTAAAATTTGACTCAAATTAAAAAAAAAATCTTAAATCCACCCATTAAAATTTATTTATATAATAAAAAATAAAAAATAATTAAATTAAGTTTAATAAGATTATATTTAATTTACTTATATATATAAATTAAAAATAAAAATTTATATGTAAAAAATAAAAATAATAAGTTTAATAAAAAATATATATAATTTTTAATTTTAATTATTATATATATGTGAATTATAATTCATGTATATATATTTATATAAATAAAAAATTTATATATATTTGAATTCGAGTAAGATTGAGCTGGGTTTAGACTTTAAATATTGTGCCTGAAATCTGATCCGATATTTAAATGGATTTAAAAATTATAACTAAATCCGGTTAATAGGTTTTAATTTTTTATCCAAATTTTCTTAAATTTTGAACAAACCTTCAAGTTTGGATGAATAGTCTAACTCTTGAACAAAATTAAAAGGAAAATGTTACAAATGATTTTTATAGAAATTATTGTTGTATAAAAAAGTTAAATTAAGAAACAAAGAGGTTTGCAAGTAACTATATTACATTTTGCGTTAAAAAATAGAATTTTAATCCATGTAAACTTTTAATTCAAACGTCTGATTTTTTTTTTTTAAATTGTAATTTTTTATATAAAAAAAAAAGAATTTTAAGAGATACCACAAACTTGAAATTTCAGACTTTAATTTGAAATTTTAAAGTTTGAATTTTGAAAAATAAAAAGAGAGGACTTATTTCTCCTTTATGTATAGTTCAAATGTAATGAACTTTCACATATACCGAAAAAATGAAATGAAGGGTAAAAATTTTCATTCCCAACTGCCTTTTGAAAACTTGACATGGGCCGGGTTATACGTTACGTGATCAGTTTGAGCTTGCTATGCTGCTGCATCGACCTGGGACAACCTCAGGTATTTTTCGACTTTGATGAATTAATATTTTGGTTTGGCACATTGCGATAAGCAAAGTCAATTCTTTCTTAATATTGCCAGCACCTAAAACCCTCAAACCCAACTTTCTTGAGACTGAATTCCATCGTTACCATCTATCAAATCTTCATGGAGCTTGTACTAGCAATAACATAAGGGGAAATGCTATAAAAAAAAAAGGATAAATTTTATCTAGATCTTTAAATTTTAAATATAATTTAACTCAAATCTATTAATTTAAAAAATAAATGTTTTACCTCAAAATTTTAATTAATAGGACAACGGAGTTCTTTTATCAATTATTTATTAATTATTTCATCAAAAATTTTATTAAAAGATTATTTTACTCTTTAAAAATCAATATCTTTTAAATACTTACATAATATAATCTTTTATAATAATAAATTTTTTTATCTCAAGATACATAAAATATATTAATAATATATATATTTTTAAAATGCAACACATAAAAGCAAAACTTATAATTATAAATATGTTAATATGTAAGTATATGTATAACAAAATGAATACATTAAGCACGTAAAAATTTTAGTCAAAAAAATTTTTTTTTCAACAAAATATTTTTTCTTATTATATGTTGCATGTTCATTTTTTAAAAAATTTGTTTCATGTAGAAAAATTGTTACATGTTCAATATATTCATTTTATTATAAATATTTATATATTAGCTTATTTATAATTGTGAATTTTTTTTATATATTGTACCTAAATTTTTTTTTTATATTATTAATATATTTTATATATTTAAAAAAAATAAAAAAATTATTTATATAAATCATTACTTTATGTGAATATTTAGAGATATTGATTTTTAAAAAATAAAATGATCTTTTAATGAGACTTTTAACAAAATAATTAAGAAAGAACAGATAAAAAGATCTCATTATCTTATTAATTATATAGTTTAAGATGAAGTGTTTATTTTTTAAATTAATGGACTTAAATTAAATTATATTTAAAATTTAAGAACCTAAATGAAATTTATCCTATGAAAAAATTATGCTGTTCATCGGGGCTTGATTTGATTAAAAGAGTAAGAATATATTAATAAATATTATATGAAGTTATTGATTGAAAGAGTCGAGAATAAACTAAAACTTTAAAATAATGATTATAATAATGTAAGATTAAAAAATGCCCACAAAATAATATAGGGCATTTCAGCTTTGCAATAGGGTTTGGAAAGATACTGTAGTCCATGAACCAGTTGCACAGTTGCTGAAAGCATGATTCTTTCTATGTTTTGATCCTTTGAATTGTTTTATGCCCTTCCCAATTGCCCATACCACTACTTGGATGAACAAATATCATAATAGGAAACGAAAATAGAAGCCTTTCTTCTTGGATGAACAAACATCGTATATTTCATATTTTATATATATATATATATATATATGATGTTAACTATATTGGTTTTATTGGAACAATATCATGAGTCACTGTCACATGCTAGTTCTATTTCACTTTCAACAAGCTGGAAAATCATTTGACCTCGTACGCTTTCCTAAACTCAACAAGGAAAAAAAAAGGAAGAAAAAAGGAGACCCTGGTAACAAACAACTCCATAAAACCAAGAAAGAAAGAAGTCCAAAACTCGATGAAAGCAAAGTAAATGCCAGCCTCGGTTATGGAAGGCCATGTCGGAGAATTATCGCCAGCATCTTTCTCCACACTACTCCTCACTATCTTATCATTTATTCCATTCCCTCTTCTTCTTCACGCCTCTCTCACTCGCCTCTTTAAACTCACTTCGTTACTTTCTCTTCCTTGATTTGATTTCCTCCCAAACCTTGCAAAAAAAATTTTGGGTGCAATGTACGGCGCAGATCGCTGCTTGTTCGTTGACTCGATCAGGGCTTCACAACAGTTGAATCCTGATCGGCCATTTTTATTCGGTGGCTTGTTTCTCAACGACCAAACACTGCCTTCCTCGGTCGTTTCATTCATTTCAATAAAGACCCACAAATGTTTGGCTAATAAAAATGACAATTTGTGTTTGGTTTCGTGTTTTTTGGGTCGTGGGAAGAGTAGTAAAACGTTGCGTTCTGTGAAGTCGAGGAGAGGTGGTGCCAAAGGGGGTTGGCTTTTGTCGGTGAGTTTGTCGAGGGAGGAAGGGTATGTTGGAGAATCAGGAGAAAATTGGGGGCAAAATGGGTGTAAGAATCTGGAAGAAGAGGAAGTGGTGGAAGAGAAGAAAGAGAAGGTTAGAGTGAAGAAGGAATCAGGTGCTTTGAATACCACTAAACATCTGTGGGCTGGTGCTGTTGCTGCTATGGTTTCAAGGTTTTGGCTATCTTTTTACCCTATACTTTTTATTTATTTATTTATATTTGTGGGTTATGAATAAGTTCAATTTTGTTCTGTGAAAAGTGGTTGGGAAAACGTGGATAGGAAAGAAAACGATGAAAATTTGTTTGTGTCTTGGTTATAACTTTTATATCAGATGGAACATTAAATGACAAAAATTTGATGGTAAAGCTCCACTTTTTGTTGGTGCTGTTTGGCAAAGTCTGAAAATTTTAAGAACTGAATAGGGCCAGAACCCTGAATTATAAGTGCTGAAATTATAGAACAGCTTGATAAGCATGAGAGCTGGAATTGGGAAGGAACGCAAGTTATTAATAATGTGGCAAAATGTTTAGAAGAAAATGAGTTGATAATCTGGTAATCCTTTAAAGATTATGTTCATTTTACTTAATATATTACCCCGTAGTTGCAAATTTAACACATTTCATAGCTCAAATAGCTGTTTGGTTTTGTAACAGGACTTTCGTTGCTCCCCTAGAGAGATTGAAGTTGGAGTACATAGTTCGTGGTGAAACAAAAAACCTTATTGAACTAATTAAATCGATTGCAGCCATAGAAGGGTTGAAGGGTTTTTGGAAAGGGAATTTTATCAATATTCTTCGCACTGCTCCTTTTAAGGCTATCAATTTCTATGCTTATGATACTTATAGAAGTCAACTGTTGAAATTATCTGGAAAAAAGGAAGCCACGAATTTTCAGAGGTTTCTTGCTGGTGCTGCAGCTGGGATTACTGCTGCTTTGCTTTGCTTACCAATGGACACTGTATGTAAAGTTTAAGACTTCACAAATTTGGTTACATGTTAGCCTTTCATTTTTGTGTAATGTGTGTGGCCTGGTTGGGGTGCAGGGGATTTTGTGGAATTTGATATCTTCTTGTTTTAAAGTATTCTTAGTATATGTTTTTAGATTTGGCTGCATGATCTGATGAGAAGCAAGGATGGGACTGGGAATAGCATACTTCAGTGAGTTTACTTTGCTTGCCCTTATATGTAGTGTACGTAAAAGGGATGATCCTCCTCTTGATGGCTCACACCTCTTCAATCTTTTTGGCTTAAATGCTGTTGTAATTACTTTTGATCACATGGTTCCATTATTAAGCTGCCTCTTATGTTCATCAAAACATTTATAATAATGCAATAATTCAGTGTCTGAAACTGAAACATGTAATTTCTGTCCAAGTTATGCTTAATATTATCTGATATGGATTGGGATTATGGTGTTTGGATGTTTTGATGTCTAATGGAAATCATAGGTTGAGATATTTCCTTCATGTCTGCCCTACACTTTTAAAGAAGTCCATGAACTTTGTTATTGCGTATTAATGCTTCATATTATGACTTTGCTGGCTTTAATTTCATAACCAATTTCTACACAAAGTTTTGGTATGGATGCAAGTCAGTTGGAATTTAGTTTTGTGAACACTATTTGCCTAACACTAGCCAGATGAAATTAATTGCTTCCTGTTGCATTTCTTCAGTTGTTGTATTAGATTCTTCCCAATTCAAAGACTATGCTTTCTTGAGAATTCCATTCTGTTATACTTAGCCCACATGTTGTGGACAAAGTCAATGGTCTACCCTTTTTACACCTCTTTCCCAATACATTTGGTTACTATTAGGATTACTATTTGAATAGTAACTCTGCTGGAGTAATTTTCATTTGTCAATATAGGTTGTGCTGTTAATAATTGTTTCTTGATTATGGTATTTGGTTGCTCTCTGGTTAAAATCATCACTAAATCACGCTGTACATGCTAATTGCAGATAAGGACTGTAATGGTAGCACCTGGCGGGGAAGCGTTGGGTGGTTTGATTGGTGCTTTTTGTCACATGATTCAGGCTGAAGGGTTCTTTTCTCTTTACAAGGGACTTGTGCCCTCAATTATAAGCATGGCACCTTCAGGTGCAGTCTTCTATGGTGTCTATGATATATTGAAGTCAGGCTATCTTCATTCATCTGAAGGAAGAAAAAGAGTACAAGACATGAAACAAGGTGGTCAGGAACTGAATGCATTTGAACAATTAGAGTTGGGTCCTATTAGAACATTACTATACGGGGCAATTGCCGGCGCATGTTCTGAAGCTGCTACATATCCATTTGAAGTTGTGAGGAGGCATCTTCAAATGCAAGTCCGTGCGACAAAGTTAAGTGCATTGGCAACGTGTGTCAAGATAGTTGAGCAAGGTGGAATTTCTGCTCTTTATGCAGGATTACTTCCTAGCTTACTGCAGGTACTAAATAAATCTGTCTATTAAATGGACTATTTATGCCTCTATTTTATGAATTTTTTTATATCTATTTGACTAATTAGTTGCCCTAATTATATAAGTAGTGAGTGCAATATTTATAATTACCAAATTTAAATTGTTTCGACTTGACTAAAACTTGGACTGTATGGTATCTGATCGATTTGAATTTCTTTCCACAGGTAGAAATTGTTATAGAGATGCTAGCTAACTAAACTTTAAAGAACCATTTTGAAGTATATTAACGGACAGTTTACTACTGATTTTGCATGAATCAGTTGTTGAGATACGTATGACACGACAAAGAAAATGCAAGCCTCACTGCTTGAGTTTTAGTTGGGCCTATGGGATCTCAAAACAAGTAGCCAACTTTTTGGCGTTCTGGTAGCTAGAGTAGTTGGAAGAGGAGGTAGAATTAAAACAAAAGTAGGAAGGATTTTGTAATAATTTTCATTACTAATGTTTAGGGCTCTAGGCCATGGATGCCTGTCTTAGCATTAATACATGTACATTTTTTTTTTTTAGTATAAAGGAGGCCAATGCCTAAGGGGAATTAGGGAAGGGGAATTGGCAAATGCTTAGAATCAAACCTCAGCCTTGCTAGAATCCACTTTCTAAGAGAGGTGAATGAACCATTTAGGCTAAGTCCAAGGTTCCCATGTACATTCTTTGTATATTAAACTAATGCATACACACACACACATGTCACTGCCTGAGGAGGAGTTATGAATCTCACATCAACTTGAGTACTAGAGTTGGTCATGGGATATAAAGTTTCACACCACCTTCTCTTTGTGAGGTGTTTTTTGTGAGACAAAATCATGAGGTCAAGAAGGGGCCGAAACAGACAATACCTTAAAAGGTGTGAACCGTGACAGTTAAATTGATATGAGACGCCAGATGAATCCATTCCCGACTCCTGGAGCCGCACAAGCTTGAAAGTTGAGTCTCTACCTGTCACACACACACACACACACACACATGCCTAGTGACCCACACATTTGCTCCTAACTTCTTTTAAATGCAATTAACTGCAAAATGATACAAGGAAATTAACATATGGTGGAGTTTTTTCTGATTTAATGCCAGTTTGTTACAAGAGAAGCTTCTCATTACTTAATGTTTGTTTGTCAAGTTCTTGTATGATCTTGAAATAATATAGGATTGCAGCAATTTGTTGTTTCAAGTTTCTTTATTTTGTAACTTAATCCATTTCGTCACACTACAGGTCTTACCATCAGCTGCTATAAGCTACTTTGTTTACGAGTTCATGAAGATAGTTCTAAAGGTGGAGCCGGCATAAACATTTTATTTGCTTGACTAAAACATCCGAGGGAACTATTGGGATTGATCAGGCTAACGGTGGAGTTTTATTTCATGAAATAAAAAAATTCTGAAGTCAACTTCAAAGTTACCTTTACCGTTTTACAAAACAATAGATGGACAATAGCCATTCTTGTTTCTAGTAGTTATTTGTAAAATTCAATTGACTTGACATGATTTTGTTCACACTTACTCCTATTTTGAGTTCAATCACTTTGGATTATTATGAAAATAACTTTTATTTGTAAAACCTACTTTTAGATCACATGGTATAAGAACATGCCTTCAAACATGTTGGCTACAGCGAATACATAAGAGAGAATCATGTGTGTATGTCCATGCAAATTCCCCAAATTGATATTTCTACATCTCTTTACTGCAAGAGTGAACCACAAGAAACCTGAATCGAAAATATAAGATTCATAGCTCCAAAAGGCTAACGAGGGAACAGGCAGATAACATGGGAATTCGTACAAATAACTTAATACCATGATGAATTATATAAAAAAATCCACTCAGCCATCTCTTCAAAAGCTAATTTCTATTTTATTTTTATTCCACCGAATCGAAGCTTTTCTTTGAGGAAGAAGATCTCCTTTCTTTTTCTGCTTTGGAGAGGGCTAGTCTGTCATGACGGCATCCAGGTCTCATCCTGCCAGCGGGAGTTCTCTTGCATCCCCTACATCTACTTCCATACCTTCTACTTGGAATCTAGTTTCAGTACCATATGGGTGAAGGTCGGATCGGGCAGGCTATCGCTCGCAGCATGGAATGTTTTTTCCTCTTCCTCTGGGCTCTGGAATGGAAGAATTGGTTCAGCATCAACCCCGAGATCCTTTCCCCGACTACAAGAAAGGAAAAAGCCTTGCCTGCTTCGTCTTTGGTTTGGCATTCTAAGGATCAACAACTTACCGCTAGGTTCGATTCGATTCCATCCTATACCTTCTATCCTACCGACGTCTTATCATTCGTAATCGCATTAATCTTTTTGTTTTTTTTTCTTTTTCTTTTTCAAATTATAAAACAGTTTCTGACACAAATTTTTATTTAATATACAATAATAAAAATAAATCAAGTAAAACATCTATACTTTACTATTAATTTGAGGTTTAGAAGGTGTAATTGAATATTTGAAATTTTAAATTCTAAATTTTTTGCCGTGCATCCTTAATTTTAATCATAACACAAATGGATTTTTAAATTTTGGATTAAAATCTTTTAAAATGGATAAAAAAAAAATTTATCTCATTATATATCATATATTATATCATATATAATATTATATTACAACATACATAAAAATTGTTTATATAAATACTTAAGAAATAATTTTTTTAATGATACATAAAATAATAATAAATAATTATATTATAAATTATAAAAATAATCAAATTAAAAAAATTTTAAATTAAATCATTAAGTAATAAAAAATATTCAAATATTAATTTAAAAATGTATAAAAGAATATATATATATTTTATTTTATTTAATATTATTCAAATCCATTTAAAATATTCAAATTTATTTAAATTGATAAAAGCATACATGAATTACAATTAAAAGATTTTGATTTAAAGATTTGAAAATATCCATTTTAATGCATTTTTTAAAATTTCATTTAAATAAGCAATAAAAACATCTATTTAAATAAATGAATAAAACATGTTCAATTATTTATATTTTAAAATATTTGATATAGAATTAAAAGCATAATAAATTTTTGCTGTTCTATTCCATTCAAAAAAATTTTCTTTGCTCCTTTCATTTCAGATTTCTTCAAATTCTTCATCTAAAAGTATTTTTTTATTTATATTTCTTTTTTTAAATTCTTTTTTCTCTCTTAAAATTTTCTATTCTTATTTTCTTTTTACAATAATTTATATGATTAATAAGAATAAATAATAGATATTTTCAGGAAAAAAAAAAGAAAGAATAAGCATTTTTTTCATTTCTTTAAAGAATGTGATTTATTTTTTAAAAAGATTTTCATTTCTTGATTTTGATGTAATTTTTTGTTAATATATATTAGCATTATTGTTCATACTCTAAACTTTATTTTACTATAGTGATAAAATTTTTAAATTGGAAGTGTTTTATCAAATTTTTTTTAATGAATGAAGCTTTCTAATTATGGGTGTATGTATGTATGTATGGAGAAGATAAATTATTTAGGATATTGAGAAATGATTTAAAATCTGATAAATTGATTCAACTTCTTAAATAATTTTTTCATCTTTAATTTTAAATTTGTCCATTCTTTTATTATTATTAGTTTTTTTTTTTATAATTTTATGAGATCTACAAATACTTACTATATTTGGATTTTATGTAAATTTTTTTATATAATAAATTTATCTTTTTTACTAATTAAATAATAAATTTATGAAATGAATTTAATTAAAAATTTAAATGTATTAAATACTTACTAATATATTTTTCTAAATTAAGATGGAGATAAAAAAATTATTTAAAAATTTTGTTGATAAATTGTATTTTTTATTTTGAAATTTTTATACTTTCAATTTATGAAATTAAAAATCAAATCAAAGATTTTAACATTAAATATATAAAGTTAATGAAAAAAAAAAAAGAAACTATGCAAATATTTAATAATAAAAACAAAATTTTGAACTTACAAAAATTCTATCTAAATTTTTAATGAATTAAACTAAATATTATTATAAATATAAAAATCTCATACATTTACTTGACTAAAACACTAATTAGTAATCAATTTAAACAACTTGCAATGCGATAAACTCTTTAATTGTAACCCTTGCAATTTGTGTCTGGTCATGTTTAGTGTTTTGGCTTTATTTGTAGTGCAACAAATTGTATTAAAAACATTAATGTGGAAATAAGTAATAAATATGTGATTTTTTAATATACATAAATAAAAAAAATTTCATACAAAAAATCCAAGTTAAACTTTTTATTTAATATTAATAATTGTATATTATGTTAATAGAATTTTAAAAATTTAATTCAAATAAAAACTTTATCTTTCAACTTCCATTTTGCTAGTATATTATTTTTGTTTTTGCAGATATGTGTTAGGAATATTTTTATTTAATTTACAACTTGATTAATTTTTATAAATAAGATAAATATTTTAAATAAAATTTTACTAATGAATGTTCTTGTGTTACCTTTTAAGATTATTTTCTGGTCATACACTTTTTCTGATTAATTAATATATTATTTACAATAATTAATTCTGTATTAAATCTAAAAATGGATAATTTTATAATTTTTGATGTATTGAATAAAAATACTATTTTATATAATAATTTTCAGAAGTATTAAAACCAAAATTCTTCTACGAGAACTTTTTTTTTAATCAGTAAAAAAAAAAAAGAAAAAATCGTAACCCGGAGCTCACGTCAAGAAGTGGACCGGTTGACCTGAAAGTCTAACACGTTGATCCTCGCTGATAATCCCACTTCCATTTCGTCGGGATTTCCTCTCTCTTTCTCTTTTAAAAATATATAATTTAGACTATAAACTTTCCATATTTGGAAATTCTCCGTCTCCCTTTTATGACCCACTTTCTCTTTTCTCAAAAAACCGCGTTTTTTCCCTTTTTTTTCTTTTTTTTTTTTTGCTTTAACGGTTCGTAAAATACTTCCAACTTCAGCTCTTATAAAGGAGCTTTTTTTAAGGCTTTTTTTGGGCTCAGAAAGAGAGTTGAAGAGAAAAGAACAAGTAAAGATTATGGCAGAGACTAGGCGTTATGGCCTCAGTAATCAACTGGGTATGTGTATAATTGGTTCTTCTATCTTCTTTTACGTTTTTTTCAATTTGGGTTTCTAGTGAAAGTTCGAATTTTGCTTTTATTTTTTTCCAATGTTTTCTTTTTTATGATTTAATTTACTGGAATTTGCTGTTCAGTTTGTCCTCTTTTGCTTATAATATTTGGTTTATGAGATAGGTTTTAATTTCATTTTCTTTTGAAAGATTTGATTTGATAGATAGAAGAAAATAGCTTAATTTGGCTCCTTTTATGCAGGAAAAAAATATTTAAGCAAAATGGGTTTTAATTTTTGTTGAAAAGGAAGACACTTTGGGTCAAAATTGAAAAGGAAATGAAACTGTGTTGACATTTCTGTATAGAAAACTTGCATTATCTTGACACTAGGAAGCTTTTTATTATGAAGTTAATGTGAGGGTTTGAGTAATTTGTTGGTTTTTACTTGTTGATTTTAAGTTATATGCATAGATTTTAATGAGCTCTGGTCTTGTTTGGTGCAGATATTAAGCAGATACTCGCGGAAGCGCAGCACAGGTGGCTACGGCCTGCTGAAATATGTGAAATTCTTAAAAATTATAAGAAATTTAGCATTGCTCCAGAACCTGCACATATGCCGCCAAGTATGATCTTTTAATTGCATTATGATTGTTCATACTGTTAGATGATGATAGATTGATAATTATCTTGATAATATAAAAAAGTTTGCTCTTTTGATTCTGGAGTTCTCTTCCTTCTGCAATCTAGTATATATCATCATATGGGTTCAGTTCGCATTTCTAGAGATACCTTTGACTTGTGAGATTGCAGTTTTCTTTTATGAAAAATTCCTTGAGGATGTGCTGTCTTGAATCCTCCAAATCTTTTAATCTGTTTCTTAGGCAAAGTAACTGGCATTTGGATTGTGCTTCAAATATAAAACCATTTATGCTGTCAATACTATAGCTAAATTTATTTTGAATAAGGATTGTTAATTTGTTATTTCTCAGTATTTCTCATAATGCTGTTCTTCTCTTTTTAAATGCGATAAAATTACATTACTACTTTAACCTCTAAATTTCAATGGTTTATTTGTTCCTAAAATCTACTGATGTCTGATTTTTTTTTTATTTTTTATTTTGGTATTAATTTGGCCTCTTCTTTGATTGATAATTTGTTGATTATGGTTAACAAAGTCACGTAATGTCTAGGGTTTGTCTGCATATTTTTTTTGTAAGATTACTTATTTGGGTTAGATTCACAATCTTCTCCAATAATGAGCATAATACGTTTATACTAGTAATTGATGGTTGTTTTGAAGTGCATAATGAACATGTGCTAGCATACCAAATTGAATTTTCCAAACTTAAGATATGTTTCTACTTTCAGGTGGTTCGATTTTTCTTTTTGATCGAAAGGTACTGAGATACTTTAGAAAGGATGGCCATAACTGGAGAAAGAAAAAGGATGGGAAAACAGTGAAGGAAGCTCATGAGAGACTCAAGGTAAGAATCAATGATGGTTCATCTTGTTTTCCATTTTTCAGAAAGCAGGAAACACTCTAAATTTGATACCAGTCAGCTATCTCCTAGCAACTTCCTCATATATATTTGAATTCTTTTGTGGGAAGAAGGAACACATTTTGTATGAAAATTTTTGTGCCTCTAGTAAAAAACATTGGACAAATGTAAATCTTTTCAGGCTGGAAGCATTGATGTTCTGCATTGCTACTATGCTCATGGAGAAGAAAACGAAAATTTTCAAAGACGCAGTTATTGGATGCTTGAAGAGTGAGTCTTTAAAAGTTTATGCCCCAAATGGTGGTAGATTTTTTTGACAATCTTTTCAGTTTTGGTTACTCTTCTTATACTGACTTCATTGTACTAAATGAAATAATTGTTAATGTGATTTTTTAAAAAAATCTTCCTCTACTTTGGAGGTTCAAGGAGTTGATTGTCTAAAGGTTGGTGATGAAGAAACTGAGATTTTAAAATTTTCACAGTGAATCCTACCTTGAAGATTCACACAATACTTTTTTTTTTCTTGTTCTTGAAAATTATACACTTGCTCTTGAATTTTTCTATTACTAAAATTTGAACCTAGGATTTAATTTGTTTCATATCAGTTAAGCTGATACACAGAGGCAATTCTGTACACACAATTGAATTTTTTAGTTTTTCTAGTGCCTATACTCTGCACTTTTCTTCTCTCTTTTTCTGTTGCTAGGGTAGTTCTATATTACATGCATTCACAAATTTTGATCTATTGTTTCTATATTCAAAATAAAAAATTTGGATGTCTGTTCATCACTTTAATGTTCTGCTCTTAAATTTGGAAAACTTGCCCAAAATTCAAATTGTATCTGTAACTTTCAATAAGGTTAACATAAAGCAACATAAACCTAAGGTTCCTTGTATTTTCATAGTGTTTTTTGCATTATGGTACTAGAATATTTAACGAGCAATGTGTTAAGTTGGTGGAGATTTCTTATTTCAGCAATCAATTCTGTTAATGTGGTTCATGTTTTATTGGTTTGAAATGCACGTGCTATTTGCTTGAAACTGTAATTAGTTTCTCTGTTGTAGTACTAATATAAGGAAGGGCTTGTTATTTAGCTCCCTCTTTGGTTGCTGACATAATGATTACTACGTGTAGGGATCTCTCACACATTGTTCTTGTCCACTATCGCGAAGTAAAGGTCGGATATTAGTCTATCACCTTTTTCTTTTTTTCTCCTGCTTCTGATTATCCATCTCTTGAAAGAACTATGAAAGGTTTCTATATAATTTTTTATGGCTTGACTTGTTTGAAGGTTCTTTGGCTGATTATAATTAGAAATTTAAACCTATTTATCTCTAGGTTTTGATGTTAGTCTGGGTGCAGAATTATCAATATTATGTCCCAGTCAAAACAGACTTTAAAAAGTTTATGTAAACTGAAGTAGCAGCTTTTTATTCCTCGACACCTTTCTTGTCTTTTCTTTTGTATGTATTGAACTGATAGAGTTTGGATGTCCTAAAACAAGTTGATGTTTTCAATTACATTCATTTTAACTTCATTTTTCATTGAGCGTTCAAATTTTCAACCAGCAAAACATAGTCTCTTGGTGTTGATCAACAACAACAACAACAACAAACTAAGCCTTATATCTCATAACTTTGGGGTTGGTTGTATGAAAGGCCAAAAAGGAATCATATGAGGTTGTAGTTTTGAATGTTCTTGCGCCACTCTTTTTTATCAAAAACAACCTTTTCATCTACTTCCTTAACCCTCATATAATTTCTTATTACTTGCATCAACATCTTTACTGGTCTACCATTAGAAGCTTTGGTCTCTCCCAAATCCAAAAGCTCATCTCCTAAATGGTGCCTGGGTAGACCTACGTTTCACATGTCCAAACTATCCCAAGCGGCCCTCTCTCATCTTTTCCTCAATTCATACTACCCATACTTGTCCTCGAATCTCTTTATTCTTGATTTTATCTCTTCTAGTCTTACCACACATCCATCGAGGCATTCTCATCTTAGGTACACTCATTTTCTTCTCATATTGGTTCTTAACGGCCCAACTTTCCTTGGCTTTGGTCTAGGATAAATAGTTTATTTTGTACTGTATTAGTGGTGAGATATCATATATTGTATAGTTATATTTTCTTTATATATATATATATATATATATTTATATATATGAGTTCAAATTATCTAGGAGTATATATTTATAGTTAGTGACACTTATATTAGCCGGCAATTAATGTTAGCTCTTGTTCTTTACTATGCTCAATTGGATAGAGCCTTATCCTGTTTGGGCATAACCATATAAACTTTATATTTTCTCTGTTGCTATCCCCACTATTTGTCCTCCCTCTTCCCCTTTATTTACTTAGCTATTTCCATCTGAGCTGTGTGGCTATCGCTGCCTTGAATGTAGTTCTTTTTTGTCTTTCTCATATTCTACTGTCTTTTTGGTGACATTAACTTGGACCATCTTGCATTTGCTGTTGAAATTGTCCCCTTTGTACTAGGACTAGCCATTCTATACCACTTTTGCCACTCATCTTCTGAATCAAGAAAAGGCAGTTTCTTAAACTGCTTTTAAAGGAGCAGACTGGCAATGAGAGGGGATAAAAAGCTGCTAATTCCTATATTTTCTCATGTTTTCTCTAGTAATGCCTTGTTTTAAAGAGCATTAGCATCTGAACAACTACACATACTAAAACATTGATCCTGAATTCCTTCTAAAACCTTAAAGGTCTTTAGCATCATAGAATGAGATTATACATCTTCAAATACATTTCTTAACCTGACATTTACATTGTTAATCGAACTAAATCCTTTTCTCATTATGTAATGTTTCAATAAGTTCCTTAAACAGTTCCCATGAAGAGTCATTTTTCTAATATTCTCTTTTTACTTTCTTAAATTTTGTCAGGGAAATAGGACCAATTTTAACTGCATCAAAGAGACTGAAGAAACTATTCCATATCGCCAAGAAACTGAAGGAATTATATCCAATTCTGAGGTGGAAAGTTCTACATCTTCAAGTTTGCATCCCAATAATAGTCAAATTCCTTCACAAACTACGGATACAACGAGCATGAACAGTGTGCAGGCATCAGAATATGAAGACGCCGAATCAGGTGTGTTTTTTTAGTTAAATAAGGCTCAATTTCTAATAAATGATTAGGTATTAATTTTGTGTAATTTTGAATATGCTTGTGGATAATGAATGCAATATTCTGTTTGTTATTCTTACCAATGAAGATTATATCTAATGCAGTCTATAATCATCAAGCAAGTTCACATTTCCACTCTTTTCTTGAGTCACAACAGCCTTTTGTGGGGAGGATTGATACTGGATTCTCTGAACCATTTCCTGTGTCAAATTTAAGTATGCTAGGTGTTTGTTTTTGTGTTATTCCATTTTTAGTGTTGATCTGCCCTTTCAGTTTTTTCTAACTACTGGTCTTTACTTCTAACAGATGATTATCACGGAAAGCCATCCAACAGTGGTTTTCAACTTACCCAACCAGACAAGGATAGAGAGTATAATGATGCTGGAATAACATATGAGCCCCAGAAGAACCTTGATTTCACTTCATGGGAGGATGTGTTGGAAAATTGTACTCCTGGGATTGAATCTGCGCAATATCAGCCACCATTTTCCTTAAAACAACATGATACCATGGGGCAGCTATTCGACAACACCTTTCTTGAAAAGCAGGAGATCAAGGATCAGTCACTTGCTCAAGAAGAGTGGCAGGTGATGGAGTGATTTACCTTGTTTACCATTAGTAAATGCAAATGGTAGTTTCTGAAATCATGAATTCTTCTTTGCAATAGTTGTCTGAAATAATGGCTTTGAATATTCTTGCTTGATACCGGCTAAGAGTTGAATTGCAATATTTTAAAGAAAAGACAATATTAATAATGGCACTTAGGGTAATTTCAGCTGTAATTGCAAACATAGGTCCTTTAAAACTGATAACTTGTTTGTTATGCTGTAGTTGCATTGCTGCAGTTGGTGTATATGCTACCTTTTCTTCTTTCAATTAATTACTTTTAAGCTTTAATTTGTCCTGTAAACAGCCTTCTGAGGGTGATTCTTCTCATTTAATGAAGTGGCCATTGGATCAGAACTTGCATCCAGACTTGAGGTATGATCTTACTTCTGGATTTCATGAAGAAAAAGTTATTCGCGATGTGCAACAAGACAAGCGACATGATCATTCTATAGAAAATAACCAACCAACAGAGCCCTCTAATGGAAACCATGGATATGTTCCTAAACCAGATTCAGAGAGCCATTTGACACTGGAGGGGAAATCCATTTACTCTTCTGCTATGATACAGCACTTGTTTGATGGTTCTTTAGCAGAAGAAGGTCTGAAGAAGCTTGATAGTTTCAACCGCTGGATGAGTAAAGAACTTGGAGATGTAGATGAATCACATATGCAGACCAGTTCTGGGGCTTACTGGGATGCGGTTGAAGGTCAAAATGGGGTTGATGTTTCCGCTATTCCTTCTGAGGGGCAATTGGATACCTTTATGCTGGGTCCTTCCCTCTCCCATGATCAGCTTTTTAGCGTTATTGATTTTTCTCCAAATTGGGCATATGTAGGCTCTGAAATCAAGGTAGGCTGTAAAAATTTTTCATGCAAAACAAGTGAGCATTGAAATATTAACTGTTCACTGATGATGCAGAAATACTGATGTACTAGTTCCTCACTGGAGTGACATGTAAAAACTACTTGTTTTCTTATGTATCAAATTCTTTTCTTTCCCCCTAATTATTTCATTTCACGCAGATCCTCGTCACAGGAAGGTTCTTGAAGAGTAGAGATGAGGCCAAAAATTGTAAGTGGTCATGCATGTTCGGGGAAATAGAAGTTCCAGCAGAGGTCATAGCAGATGGTGTTCTTCGTTGCTACACTCCGAGACATGAGGCTGGCAGGGTTCCCTTCTATGTCACATGCTCCAACAGATTAGCTTGTAGTGAAATCCGAGAATTTGAATACCGAGTCAGTCATATCCAAGATACAGATACTGTGGATCACTCTAGCAGTAATGCCAATGAAATTCTTGATATTCGATTTGGTAGATTAATGTGCCTTGGCTCCATTTCTCCCTATTCTAACACCTATAACGTAGCTGATATATCCCAGTTGAGCTGTAAAATTAATTCATTGCTGAAGGAGGACATTGAGGAATGGGACCAGATGTTGAGGCTTAACTCAGGGGAAGATATTTTCCCTGAAAAAATGAAGGAGCAGCTGCTTCAGAAGCTGCTGAAAGAGACGTTACACGTATGGCTCTTGCGTAAGGTAGCTGAAGGTGGAAAAGGCCCTAATATATTGGATGAGGGTGGTCAAGGTGTTATTCATTTTGCAGCTGCACTTGGTTATGATTGGGCCTTAGAACCCACTATAGTTGCCGGTGTGAGTGTTAACTTCCGAGATGTGAATGGATGGACTGCACTTCATTGGGCAGCATCTTGTGGCAGGTAAGCAACTTGAAAATCAAAGTAAAATGTTCATGTCTTGTCTTTTTCATCTTTTTGGCTATTTTCCCCATCTACCTTTTTTATACAAAGAAGGATATTCTAGGCTTTAGGGTTGCTCTAAGTGTGAATTTATTCAAAGGAAAGAATCATCAAGTAAAATGGAGTATGCAAAACAAATTTTAGGAGATGTTCCAAATAGGCTTCCAAAAATAATGGTCCCTAGGCTAGTTTTCTTAGGTACACTGATACTTATATTACTTAAGTTTATCTATGTATTTTATCAATCATGTACTTATTTTAGTCTTCTGGCTTCTGCTGGTATGAAACTGTCTTTGACATCAGAGAACGCACAGTTGCTTCCCTTCTCTCACTGGGTGCTGCTCCTGGAGCATTAACAGATCCAACACCTGAATATCCTTTAGGCAGAACACCTGCTGACCTGGCCTCAGCCAATGGACATAAAGGAATTTCCGGTTATCTTGCAGAATTTGATTTGAGTTCCCACCTCGTATCCCTCAATTTGGATAACCAAGGCAGTAATGATACCATGGATTCTAGAGCAGATACAATACAGAAAATTTTAGAAAATAACACAGTTCCACTCAGCTATGAGGATGCTTCAGATGGCCCATCACTGAAGGACTCATTAGCTGCTGTTCGTAATGCCACTCAAGCTGCTGCTCGTATTCATCAAGTCTTCAGGGTGCAGTCCTTTCAAAAAAGGCAGTTAAAAGAGTATGGAGATGATAAATTTGGAATGTCAGACGAGCGTGCTCTTTCACTTATAGCGGTCAAGTCAAACAAGCCTGGACAACATGATGAGCGTGTGCATGCTGCTGCCATTCGCATACAAAATAAGTTTCGTGGTTGGAAGGGCAGAAAAGACTTTTTGAATATCCGCCAACGCATTGTCAAGATTCAGGTTCATTGCGATTGCTGCCCTATTTTATCAGCTTTCATGATGCTTGCCTTATATTCAGTCATCCCACACTCCTTTCTCCAACAAGGACTTTTCTTGACAGGCATAATTGTTGGACGCTAACTTTTAGCTTTTCTTTTCTTTTTTTTTCTTTTTTTTTGAAAGGCTCATGTAAGAGGTCACCAGGTCAGGAAAAACTATAGGAAGATAGTTTGGTCAGTAGGAATTTTGGAGAAGCTGATCTTGCGTTGGAGACGGAAAGGAAGTGGTTTACGTGGATTCAAACGAGAAACACTCACTGAGGGCGCTAGCATACGTGCACCCTCAAAGGAGGATGACTATGATTTCCTGAAAAAAGGCAGGAAGCAATCGGAAGAAAGGTTACAGAAGGCACTTGCCAGAGTCAAGTCCATGGCCCATAATCCTGCAGGCAGAGATCAATATAGCAGGATGAAGCATGTTGTCACTGAGATGCAAGTGACAAAGGTAATTGAGATATTATCTCTAATATATTGATAATAGTTACTCTTGGTAAGGATACTTTATATATAACACCTTTCTTGCAAGATTTCACATGCAGCTGGTTCTTGTTGAACGGATCATGGAATCTTACTAATCTTGGTAGAGACCTTTAGAATTTTCAAATAAATCTTGCTTTTGTTAAATGGCTAAGCAAGATCTTGGTATTTCATGGATGTATCAGTATTAGGAGTTAATATCATCGGTGAAAATCGAGTTCTTTTATTATGACACAACTTATCTCTTTGAATTAACTTGGCAGGTCATGTCTGATAAGGTTCTCAGCTATGCAGGAGAAACAACAGATTTGGATGAAGACTTGATAGATCCAGAAAAACTGTTAGATGATGATACTTTCATGCACACAGCACCTTGAGTGAACTGATCTCCACCTTATTCTCATGTAAATCTTTGTTTTGACTTGTAGCTGTTATGCCTTTGTTTATTACCTTTTTGGTAAGTCATGCTGGAATTCTCCTGTAAATGCCTTAACAAGCCGGTTCATTTACTGATCCTTTACTCATCAAGTGGGTTAGGGTAACAGCTTTATAATTTTGACATAATTTGGTCTAGATCTGGAAGTTTGAAGTACACCATGGTGACAATATAAAAAATACGAAAAAAATAGAGGTGCCAAATGGATCGGTTTGGACGGGTTAGGATTGAATTATTTTTGGATTCAGATTTTTTGGGTTAGGGTTTATTTCGGGTTCGGATCTCTTAGATTTGAATTTTTTGGATTCGGGTTTTTGCGAATTTGGATAATTTTAAGTTCAGATAACTTAAAATTCGGATTATTTCGGATACAAATTATTTTAAATTTAATTTGATTCGAATTGGATAAGTTTATTATTTAAACAAGTTTGAAAAAAATTTTAAATTTTATAAGTTAATAAACATATTTTGTAATTTCGAAATAAGAATTAATTTTATTTTTATATAATTAAATAAAAATATTAAAAAATGTTAATGTGAAAATCTTAAAAATAATATATTTTTAAAAATATATATTAATTTTATTTAGTCCATCGTGCAAATTTTAATAAAAATTAAAGTATTTAAATTTCATATAGTTAAATAATAAGCATTATTAAAAAAATTTATTTTGACTAATATTTACATAATATAATAAAATTGGATATATATCAATTGTCCAAATGTTTAATTACAATATTGAATGGTAGATGTTATTAAATTAATTAATATATCGCTAATAATTGTTGTAAATATAATAAGATGATAATATTAAAAATTACTAGATATTAATATTCAGTGTGTTTCATATTAAATTTATTTTATAATTGAAATTAAAAAATTTAACATTAATTTTGTTGATTATTATTGATATAATTATTTAATAATTATCAATAATAACATTTTTAAAATTAAAAATTTTTAGTTAAGTAAAATATTGATTATTTATTTATTTAATAATTTATATAATTATAGTTTTGGTTCTCTCATGTTATAATTTGGTTTTTTACGAGTTTTAGTTGAATTGATCTTGAGTTCGCATCATTACGAATTTGGATTATGACAAATTTGGATTGTATCAATTTCAAGCTTTTTTGGATTTAAATTTTTTTAAAATTAGATTATTTGGGATTTAGATTTTGTGGATCGAATTTTTTTATGTTTCGATTTTTTAATTTTTGTTTATCAATTTAATTTAATTAGAATTCAGTTGCAAATCAATTTGAATAAAATTTTGAGCTTAAATTAGCTTTTTAACCTTTATGAAAAAAAAAATGAAAGTGACAATTTAAAATTTTACAAAAAATTATATATGAATTTAACAATAAATGTATTTCATGTTTGATTTATTGATATAATAATTTTTATATTTTACATGAATTCCAAACAAAACAAACACGAACACAACTTGCTCTATGTTATACTCCCTATGGTTGAAGAATCCTACTATTTTTGAAATTATATTGGCCTACCAACTTTGCAGATTATATCGGCCATGGTGCCGATCAAAGGTTTTTTTTTATGGTCCATCATGCAGCTATAAAATCCCCAAAGGCAAAGTTCGTTTATTTCCAGCTGCACTGTTGCTTGTTCTCTTTTCCTTTTGATACTCAAATAATGATATTCAGTGTCTGGATGAGTGGAATATTGGTTATTGGATCTGAATTTGTTTTTTGAAAAGAAAAGAAAAACTAAAAAAACCATCGAGCTATGAAGTTGGAAGGAATCCCAATTGCATTGCTAATGTTAAAACATTCTCAACCATGAAGAATACAAACTGTCTCTGTGATATTCTCACACCATATACACTGCTCTTTTCTTCCCCTTATTGTGAAAAAAAAAAAAAAAAAAAAAAAAAAAAAGAAACAAAAGGATAGTGTACCATCCACTGTACATGGCAACAACCTAAGTATACATTTTTCTCACAACCCACATTATCTCACTGATATCTGCCAGATCTTCCCACAAGGTTGGAAAATGAGAAAAAAAAAAGAAGCGAAAAAATTAATAAGCATAGGTATTTCAAGAAGAATGAGGTCTGAGTGATTAGAATACCTACTCATTGTAACTCATGGTAAAATGAAACCCCCTTCTCAGCTCTTGTTGTTTGCAGCAAGGCTTTCATAAAATAAGATATACCCGTGATCTGTATTACTTGAATACTCCTGGGCTGACCCAAAAAATGTCTGAACTGCGGACTCGTCAATCATCTCCACGTTTTCGTCATCAAAAAATAACCAGTGGTTATGGCTTTTCACCAGGCTAACATAGTGACCGTGGTTAGGTCCACTTCCCACGTGAACAACTACAGCGAATAGAGAATACTCCGAATCTGCATCTTCCATGGTATTGCTCAGCTTCAGCTCAAGCGGAAACACAACACGGTAGGAGAGCTTCTTGTACCGGCCAAGCTGCTCAATGTACTTGAACCGCTTCAAATGGATAACAAGGATGTGAGGAGGCTTCTTTATCTTCATTCTCTTCTGGGCTTCTTGCAAACTACAAGTAAATAAACATCAGCGATAGATATTCCTTTCTACATGTTTATCATTATAATGACTATGACACGCAACTTCGGAACCATCAAAATACCATACTTTAAGCTTTGTAACAAGTTACAAGGTATTTATGAAGACAAACTGGTTAAATGCACCATGCAAGTTTGATGTTTGAACTGTTATAAGAAAAGGATAATCATGAGGTATGTATGTTTTGCCTCTATCTCTAAAATTAATATCTGATTGAAGTCCATGACCAGAATTGACCTCTTTTACTGACAAAACCTCAATTTTACATATTTGTTCTTGGCTGGCCAGTCTGAAAATCTCACACAGGATGACAGGAGTCAAGTGAAATATTTGTTGTCAATGTAAACTACTTTACAAGTTGAATCCTAAGCCGTAAAACATATCAAGTGACAAAAAAAAAAAAAAAAAAACCGCATACAAAGGAAAATTACCTGCAGCACTTGTCACAGAAAAACTTGTCCTCAGCGTTCAATGTCTCAGTAGAACTAAAATTTTTCAAACAGCTAGTTATTGAGCTATTCTGTTCAATGTCAAGGCTCAAGTCAAAGAAAGTTTCGTCTCTTGCTGTCACTGTCTCACATCGCAAGCATCTTGTCTCATTGGTAAGTATTCCCTGTCTCAAATTGCCCCATGAGATAATGAGATTCTTCCTAAAATAATTGATTACAAACACGTAGAAACACTCGCACATACACACAGCAGCACTCAGAGAAGAAGGGAAAAGATTGCCAATAAATATTGTCAATAAATAAACTGATAATGTAAAGCATTCATTGTCAACAAAGTCTAGCATTCCTTTATAAACATTGTCAATAAATATACTGTTAAAGGGGAAAAGACAGAGGCAGTGACCATTTCATCATTGTTATCTTATGGATTATAAATGAGATATCATAATTATATGAGTAAAAGAAAAGCTGTAATGCAAATACCAATATTAATTTATGATGCAGCCTACATATAAGGACATGTAAAAGGGGTTTAGCTATGATGTCCAAAGCATTTCAAGAGAGTAATGCTTGCATTTAATTCACTTTCTGTGTCTATTAGTGCACAGATTAGATTAATTTTTCTACACGGATGTTTTCCAGATCTAATATATTCCTACAATTTTTAGTCACATCACCGAGGTTTCAAGTTTCATAGTATCTAATGATTTGTTTTAGATATAACCTGAACAAAGAAAATAACTTGATTTCATCTGAATTTCATGTCAAGCAAAGTAAACGTAACACAAGGCTAGAATGATTGATCAGAATATAGGAATATAACCAGCAAACTCACCTGAAAATTTTGGTGTACCCAGGTAACCAGAGGCTCTTTTTGAACACCATTTGCCTGAGGATTCTTTGTCCCATTTGCAGTCTTTTCATATGGTGACGAAGTTTCTGCCTCATTTTTTGCTGCTTGAGCCTCTTTCTCCAGTATATCAACAAGTTCATTTAGCAAAAAGTTCAAGAACTCATGAGCATCCTACCAAAAAAAGAGATACAAATAGTTATTCTCTTCTGCATTTTCAATTAAAGATAATAAAGAAAATCAATATTTGGTTGACATGCCAGGAAAAAGCTACAACTTTATACTAGTTGAAACCTTGAATCAAGAAAAAGAGATTGTCAATTTTGAGTAAGTGAATAAGGTACTTGAGCCAAACAAATATAAAGGACTCCATTACCTGATGCATATAGCTGCGGAAAAGCTCATTTTGTTTCTTCAATCTCTGTACAAAGCGTTTTGGAGCAATGACACCTGTTTTCTTCTTCTGTGAACTTATCTAAACATAATGAATAACCAACTGTTGGTCCCAGTAGCGATCAAGTAAAATCCACATATGTGGCACGATTAACTAAAGGAGAGAAGGTGGGGAGGAAAGTTATACTAGTTCATTAACAACATTTTCTAAAAACTAAGCATCATCTTCCCAACTACAGCTGAAATGTTGGACTAGGCCAAAAAGAAAAAACTCAGACAACATTTTCCGCGGATCTAAGCAATTTCCTAAAAGGATGATAATCTGCAATTACTGAAGTATCAAAGCAAACTCATTAAAGAAAGGGAAAGGAAAGAAACTGAAAAAGAGAAGCAATTGTGAGAAAGAAACTCTTTCACAGGGACATGAAGCATATCATACAAATGCATAAAATCTAATATGATTTACGGATAAAAATGACTTATCTAATGTTAAAAAAGATTTTTAAAAAATTGCACATACATCATTCTTTCTTGTATGAAGCAAGATCCTCATGCAAATGTGTTGAGAACTTATGGTAATAAGCCATGCAACAACAACAGTAATCTTCATTTCTGATCACATCTTGTTAAAAGGTTACAAGTGAACCATCTTCATCACATCATGAAGATGATATCTTGGGCTTTCATAGTTCTAACTAATTGCACATGGGCTTCTAGCATGTCTAATAATAAAACAAAAAACTACTAAATGAATCAAATCAGTGGATCATTCTTGGAAATCAAGGTCAAGACTAGAAAAAGGCATTGCAACTTATGCACATTGTTATGGTAAAAAGAATAAAAAAACTACTGTTGCTATTTGGTCTGAACAATATTTGAAAAGAAATGCTTTGACTTTTAAAAAAAAAACATTGCAATACCATGGACAATTATAACACCAAAAACCACTTAGGCAGAAAAACAAATCTACTCTAAAGACCTAGTAGTTATGCATCAAAGATAGAGGAATGCAACTCAATAAGACTACACTTTTAGAGGAGTTATTACCTGTGTAAACAGATCTGCCAAGCATGTCAGCAGATTATCTTCAGCATCAGTGCCATTTTTGTTACTTGAATAATAATCTAGCAGCTGTTCACGAAATGGGACACAAAAATAAAGTGCCTGAAAGAAATTGAGAAAATAAAATAAGACATTATTTGAAGCTAAGAGTGCATTGTTGCCCAATTTCAAATAAAAATATCTACACTCAACATGTCAACATAAGACCATTAGGATTTCCATCTCCTTCCCAAATTACCATACATGTTCTAATCCTGTAAAATTAATTAGAAGGCAATGAATAAAATAAAGTATCAGCAAAGGTGTCAAGAGTCCCATAGCAGAAATGAAAAAAAAAAAAGACATAGAAACTAAAGAGTCTGGTAATGAGTATATAGCACTTAAACACTATAGTTGCATTTATTTGGAAATAACTGTTCAAACAATTCAGATGTTGTGTTAATCTAAGCCAACCTATCTATGCCACATGAAACTTCAAAATCCAAAAGCTATCATACCATGCATAAACCAATATAACCAAATAAAAATATTTAACAAAACTCAACTTTACAACAACCACCCAACTTAAATGAACTGAGAACAAAAGCAATATTAAAAATATTAAATATAAGCATTAAGAATAAAATCTAAACTACCCTAATAGTAATGATGAATTTGATATCATTTATTTTATTACCAACAACATCCATCCCCTAGACTGCTTTCCCTTTCTAATCTTAGTTCAGATCCATCATGGTTGATATCTGGTCTACATCATCTCAGCAAGCATATCTAAGATATAAATCTCTAATTTTTATCTAAATTGTGACAAGCAAGCCACCTGAATTCAACATGGCATCCAATTACCACAGATATTCACTGTTAAACATGAAAAAGATAGTATCGAATCCAACCAATTCGCTTCAGGATTTTCCCAGATTTACTTGCTTTCTACTGCTATCAATGAGTCAAATGAACACTATCAAAACCATTAACAAGGGATTACCAGAGAAATGCTACAGCAAACAAAAAGTACAAACCTTGAATACTTGCAAAGAAAATAATATAAAACATGTACCTCAATAAATTTGCATAAATGAAAAATATTTTTCGAAAATTGTTCAAAGCTGGAAATTCAAAATCAACCAAATTCAAAATATTGAAATTAACATAAAACTATCAAATTCAACATAACTTTTTGACCAAAAAAAAAAAGAAAAATCGAATTAGATTCAAAATTGCATTGTTATTGAAAAAAAAAAGGAGTAAAAAAACCTGCAAGACGCTGTTACAATAACAGGTGTTGCCAAAGTTTTCAAGGCCAAAATATCGTTCGCCTTCAGGGAACTGATCGCCCAAAGCTTTCTCGAGTTTCGAACCCGCCGCGCCCATTTATAAAATTAACTCTGTCTATAACTCGAACTCAGATCTTCTTCCGACCGATTCAACACAGCGATTTTATCTCTGCATTCACGACTGACTCGATCTTGCTCTCTTCCGTTTGGTTTAAATTTGTCTTAGGGTTCGTTTAGAGGAAGGAAAGAAAAAAACAATAAAATTGTTTTCTTGTTTTTCTATTTCCTTTTGGGCCAGTGACAAAGAACAAAGAAAACGAGGGTTTGTTTTGTTTCGTTTTGACAGAGCCGCGAGACGAAGAAATTAAAGAAGGAAAAAAAAACTGGTGGCATAAAATATAAAAATTTAATTTAATTAATAAATTAGGCTAGCAAAAAGGATTGGGAAAAATAAAAAATGAACCTAAATAAATATAAATGACTATTGACGCCTTCTTATTTACTATTACCAGTGCCACCCAAAGGTCACGTGATTGCCAAGCTGTAAACTGAAATAAATGGAGATTTGGATGAGTTGTAATAAACAGAAGACTTTTCCTTTTTCATTATTACTAGAAAAATTTTACCCGGTTTAATGAGTAATAATAATTTTATTTGGTAAACAAATAATATATACTTACAAAATAATATCTAATGTGAATAAATTAATAAATTCATTTAATTAAAATTTCATTGATGCATAAATTATAAATTAAAATTTAATTACTAACTAATGATTGGTTTAAGTAACAAAAAGAATGTGTTTCCTTCATTATTATTTGAGTTTGAATATGCTAAAAGAGGGAATGTATTGAGCTGGAAACCCTCTAGTGCCAAATTAAAAAAATAAAACTTAATTTTTAATTATACAAACTAATAACTATACTTGTAATTCAAACATAAAAAATAAATTAAAATATAATAATTTGAAATTGATTAATGGGTCATTATACTGAAACTAAAATATAACAATATGAATTAGATTAATGGGTATTTATATATGTTAAACTTAAATTACACTAATTAAGAAGTACATTTATCACGATTAATTGAATTCATGGATATTATAGATTTATGAATGGCTAAATTTTATAAATAGTTAGATCATGTAATTTTGGGTCAAATTCATGTTATTTATATTATTCAATAGTGGATATGACTTTAGACTTAAAATACTAAATTTAAATGACACTAAGTACGAAATATATTTATCTAAAATTAATTGGTTTCATGAATACCATGAATTTGAACTAAGTTTTATATCTTGTAATTCTATGATTGGTTGTATGAAATATCAAAAAATAAATCATGTTAAATCTTAATTTTGAATAATTTTTTGCGTCACTCATTGCTATAAGAAAAACATTTTCATATATTGTCTTAACCCTCATATAATTTTTTGTTATTTGCATGCATGTCTTTCGTAATATATTTTTTAAAGTTTTGATTTCTCTTAAATTGAGAAGCTCATTTTTTTTATAATTGGTGCACATTAAAGCTTACGTTTCATATGTCTAAATCATTTCAAACGGTCTTCATCTTTTTTTCAATTCAGATTATTTTTAATTTTTTTTAATTGTCTTCATTTTTTATTTTGTTTTTTTTAATCTTACTACACATCTATTTAAGTATCTTCGTCTCAGCCATGCTCATTTTCTTCTTATGTTGTTCTTTAACACCCTCAGTTTTATACGATGCAAGTCTTACAATTATTTTACACAATTTCGCTTTTAACTTTAAAGGTATATTACGATTACATAACACATCCAACGCATTTTGTCATCTCACTTTATCTTACGTGAATCTTATGATTTATATCATTTTTTATTTCAATATTGCTCTAAATAATTTATCTCAAATATTGAAAATTATTATTTTTTAATACTACATCACCATCCAACTTAATCTTACTAACACTCGCTTCTCTATAATTATTAAACTTATATTTTATATATTCAATTTTAAATCTATTCAATTTAAAATCTCAAAATTTTAGTATATGCCTCTATAATTCTAAGTTTATAAATAATTAAATTCATGTAATTTAAAATAAAAATAAAACTATTAGTAAATAGTATCCATGAACTAATTTATTGCAAACTCTATAATTTACGAATTATAACTCGATCAATTCAATTAAATCTCACAATTAAAGACACATGTTATTCAAGTAAGTACCTTCATTGACCAAGTGTTAGCTCATTTTTCCAAGAGCTAAAGTAATAGTTAGATTATAAAAAATATATAAATTTATTTATTTAATTCATATTTTTAGTTTTTATGTTGTTAAATAATTAAAAAATATTCATAATCTAAAATTTTAAATATGTAAATAAAAAATAAACAAACAATTAACCAAATCAATAAATAAAAAATAAAAAATACATAAAACAAAACAAAATAAACCTAGAAGCAAAATAAAATAAACCTAAAATAAAATGACAAAAAATACCAAAAAAAAAAAGGGATTTCTATGTGCCAACCAATGGGCAACTCAACAATTGAGTCGCCCTTACACAGTTACATGATTAACTTCAAAATTATGATGTAAAAGTCTAAATCAAACCTAAAATATATCACTCAATTCTTTAATTAATTTTGAAATCATAATTAATGTTACCACAGACTTGTTTTAAATCATGTTTCAATTTCACAAATAACTTAATATGCTTGGATGGGGATAACTTTAACATAGGTGTAGATTGTTATGCTTTCAATTTTTAACCTCAATATACTTTTTCTCTTTTTTTTTTTAATATATATATATTTAATTGATATGGTGATTTTGATAATATTTTCTATGTATTTTTTTTTTGTTTTTCTAATAAAAATTAATAAATTAATTAAACTTTTTTTTATTTGGTAATGAATATTATTTCAACAATTTTTAATTGGTAATTTTTAACAATTTTTTATTGATAATTTGATTATAAACTATCTTATTTTTAATAATTTGGTGCTTACATAAAAAAAATTCCCTATTAAAGATCCGAATTTAGTTTTCATCAAATATTTTACACGATTGACTAATACATTTAATCAAAACAAATGCTCCTATATTTGAGTGGATATTGAGTCAATAGCTCTTATTTATATGAATTTTGTTAATGAATGTTATGAGAATATTTTTAAGGTTAATTAAAATATTATTTATGGTAATATTTTTTTAATTTAATATGATAATTAACAGTTAATATTATGAATTCGAATGTATTAAAAAAATAAAATTGTATGACTAATAAAAACAATGGTCCGTTCTATAAACATTATTTAAGGATAATTAAAATACTATTTAAAAATTTTTTTGCATGCATTATTTTCACTAAACACTTATTAACCAAATTCTGTTTTTATTTAGGGGTGATAAAAGAAGAAGCTAAGAAATTTCTATGCAATTTTTCATCAATTGAAAAGCATCAATTAATTAAATAATTAATGCCTTCTAGATCATCCACAATCGAAAAGCAAACCCTACTTGCATTAATGCCGGCGGCGAACGGCACTGGCAAAGAAGGTGGATTGCCCACGTATCCCACTAGTTTTTATGTTTTGTTGACTTTCAAAGTGGTGGTGACTGCTCACATTATTATCTGTATTATATTTTTTTGACTGTTCATTGAAAATTTCCTCCTTATTTATTTTTTCCCTCTTATGGCACTGAAGTCGTACATAAGCAAGAAAAATAGTTAACTTAAAGGAAAGAAGTGGGTTGGTTAGAAAAGGGTTTTGAAAAATGTTATGTTTTGTTTGGAAATTGTGTTTTCAAACTTCTTTTTTATTAAAAAGGAATGCAATTTTCTTTTGTTTAAGCAAACGTGACACATATTGTTTGATAATGTTTGTTAGCATATGGAAAATGTAGAGTTTGAATTGTATGCTGGAAAATTGAAATAAAAAAGAAATAAAAAATTGTCATCCGCTGAATAGCAACTGTGAAAGTTCTTCCATTTTAATCTCATTTTATAAACAGAACCAAAATTTTGGCAATACAAACTAGCTATACTTGTTTGTTCATGGGCTGAGCTAGGGTATGGTACGATGAAATCTAAGCTTTTTTTTTTTTTTTTTTTTGTTGAGGTTAGTGTAAGTGCATTTGGATAGCACCTCGAAATATCTATAGATTATTTTTTGGAGGGTATTTGATTCGTAAAATTTTAAATTTAAAAAAAAAAATTATGATACTTGAAAAAATATAAATTTGAGGAAAATGTGATTTTTCATGAAATTTTATTTTAAAATTTTTGTGTTTGGTTGGAGGAAATGTAAGATTATTTATTCTTATATTTTTATTATAATATCTTTTTTTGCATAATGAATACAACAATTTTTCAACAAAATAATGTAATGTCAATTATCAATTACTGCATTACAAAACAAAGCAACACATTAATTAGATTGTTTTAAAAAATAATTATAATGATCAATTATTGTGTTATACAACTAGACAACCCAATAATTAAATGTTTTTAAATAATTATATTTATCAAATATTACGTTATATAACTATGCAATACAATAATTTATTGTCTTAAAGCAATGACAATAATCAATTATTATGTTATGAAAGAAATCCATGTAGTAATATATGATTTTTTAAATAAATATCAATATCAATTATTGTGTTATAAAAATAATCCAACGCAATATTTGATTGTTTGAAAAAAATTCTCAAATTTTGCGTTTATAACCAATGCAACATGGTAATTGAGAATTTTGGTTTGATTTACAATTATTTGATACTATATCCTATAAAAACTAATTAATTACTGAAATAAATACAAGTTCAATTGCTATGTTTTAAAACAAATCAATGCAATGCAATGTAATAAGTGATTGTCTGAAATAGATACAAGTATCAAATACTATGTTATACACCATAGCAACACAATAATTGAATGTATGAAATAAATAAAAGTATCAATTACCAAGTTATGAATCAAAGTAATGTCGTTTTTTATTTAGTCCTGAGAAGCATAAAAACATTCAAAAATTGCATTTTATTGGTTTTAAACGCAATAATTGATAATTTTATTTTTACAATTAAAAAATATTTGATTATTCAAATATACAGATACAGTTTTACAAGTATAATATCTTATGTTGTATTATGATATACATAATACAATGTATCTAACGCAGCATAAGCATTTCTGAATCAAATAATATATAATGTATATTGACAAATTGTATCACAAAATTCTGAATCAAATAAAATCTATCACAAATTATAGCATATAATGTAGCATAAGATTTTTTGAATAAAATAAGATACAATGTATGAGAAAGATAGCATACATTGCATTAAGATACAATGTATCTTATTGCATTATACAACATTCAGGTCAGTAATTGATTTCATGAAATAAATACAAGTATCAGTTACTCCATTATACACCAGAGTAACGCAGTATTTAATTGTTTTAAAAGCTTAAACAATGATCAAATATTGCGTTATAATAATATCATCGCAATAATTGATTTTCATGAAATAAATACAATATCAATTACTACGTTATACACCAAAATAACGTAGTATTTGAAAATTTACAATTAGCAATTACTGCATTTGTTAGCATATAAATGCAATAATTGATCTTTTTATTTTGTTAAAATAAAACAAACACTACCCACTATTCGATTCACCTTATTTACAAAGTAATTATCCCTAAACCCATATCAAAAACCATAAGCCGTCTTGACCACCATCAGTACTACCCTTACCATATCCTTACTACCTTAACCATCATCACCACTGTCGTTGTCTTGTGCTGTCGTTTGAGGTAATATACAATTAGCAATTACTGCATTTGTTAGCATAGTAATTGATCTTTTTATTTTGTTAAAACAAAACAAACCCACAAACCCTGCCCATTATTCGATTCACCTTATTTACAAAGTAATTACCCTAAAACCCATCTCAAAAACCACAAGCCATGACCACTGTCAGTGCTGCCCTTACCATATCCTTGTCGCCTTAACCACCGTCACCATTGTCATTGTCTTGTGCCGTTGTTTGAGGTAAAATACTTGTTCTTTTACCATTTTTAAACTACTAATCGTAAAGATTATACAAACTTTATTACTATATCATGATGTTAACAAAAAAGTGTGTAAAGGTCAAGTCTTTTTCAACATATAAGTTATATTACCCTTTCATTGTGGTTGAATCATGACAAAAATAGTGGGCCAAAAAGAAAAAAAAAATTGGTTATTTGATAGTGTGTCGAAGCATTATTGCATGAGATTAATTGTGAAGCCAATTGTGAAAGATAGATTCACACATATTCGGCTTAGACATTTATAGATATAAGCATAAAAGGTTCAAGCCCTTCATGTGATCCACATCCATTAATTTTCTTAAGCAATTAAGCATACCAAATCGAGAAATCATTATAATTAATACTTATTTTTTCTTTTAAGTTTCAATCATTATATTTATTTATCTTTTTTTCAAGTGCCAATGAACCAGCAAACTAAAGGTCTTTAAAGGAGATTTGTATATTTATTTGTTGTATTTTATTGTTATAAAAATAAATACCAATTGCAATAATCAAGCATGGTTTGAAACATGTGCATACCAATAAAATGATATACATAACATTTGATTGATATTATGAATATAAGATATACAAGTATTATGATATTCGTGTTCATAATTTGCTTGGTGATATGCTAATGTAATTCTATTTTTAACTGTGTATAGATTTGTTGATATTATGGCTTTCAAAAAATACATGTCATCTTTTTCTGATTATGTTAACACATCATTTTTTTTAAAGAAATTAGGGGATGTGGTAAGTTAGTTAAATGAATTGGAAAAAATACATATTGACTTCAATACAGATGGGCAGCCTATGCTAGATGTTGCAGCAAAGATGGTTAGTCATATTGGAGCTATTGTTCGACAGACACTATCCATTAACTACTAAAGTTGGAGAAAGGTTTCAGATTATTCAAAAGAACAAATATAGGATTTGGTTGTGGTAAGTTATAATATCCAAATACAAACTTTTTTATTTGAATGTGTTTTATGTATGAAATGCAAGTACGATCATGTTAACATATTTGTATTTAATCTTTTAGGAATGCTTTGACATCCTATGTGAGTATAAAAACTTTTTCTTGCAATCCGCTAAATTTAGATTTAGGGATTTTAAAAGTAGATTGACAACAAAATATATTCTATCAGTTGTTGACAATGCTGAATTATTGGCTCATCCCCCATCAACATATTTAGATATTATTAGTGATGAAAAGTGGATGAAGCTTGTATCAACTTGTCTATCAGATAAATTCAGCACATGCATATCAATTTTCTTTTGTTTTTATAATACAATTGTTTCGGGTGAGATATTTTGAAATTTGGTTATTTATTTTTTTTTACAGAAAATAAAAGAAGCCTAAAAGCAAATACGAGCCCAAAAAATTTATCATCATCGAGTATTAAAAAAAAGGTATGCAAATATCAAGTATGAGCTTGTAAGTATTTTTTACCAATTATTATACACTTGATTTTCAATAGCAATTACTGTTGCCAACTTATATTTTCATATTGGTTTAGGAAACATCCAGCTTTGGCGAGGAAATACCAAGATGTGATGTTTAAAAAAAAGCTCATATGTCCAAATCTAGAACCTATGAAAATGAAACAGCTGAAGAAATGGCTAAGAAAATGGTATGTTCATTTCGTATTTATATCTTAATTGCTACTAGTTCACCATATATGTATCTTAATATATTGTATTCATTGACATCTGCATTTTATGTTTTAGGACGACATTGCTTTGAAAGTCTAAGCTAGTGAAATATCCATTAGTGATGGTGAAGATGTTTTTACCTTAGCTTTCAGTTCAAAGGATAGACTTGATCGTGTTAAAGGGCACTTTGTTTCTACACAAGAATATTTAAAAACTCAATTTAAACCTCACACTTCCAAGACGAAAAAATTTATAACGATAATAGAGCAACAACAGCAATAACTTGATGAACAATAGCAACGAATTGCTGCATTGAAGCACAGTTGGCATTAATGCGAACTAACACGATCCCGAGTCAGTCTTTTACCAACATTTCAAGAAATGAATTTATGGATCAAGTGTTTGAGTAAACCCTTTCTTTGTAATCATCATTCTTATGATTTTTATGAAATTTGTTATCAGAATTGTTTATGAGATATTGGTGATAAATGAGTCATAACTGTGTAGATCAAACATTTTAGTTAATATTGAAAACATGTATCTAAAGCAAATATGTGCATTTTGTACATGAAAACTAAAAAAATCCAAAAAATTGATAATAAAATTTGTAGCAACAAAATATATGTGGATCAAGGCTACAACCAAAATCTAAACAAATCTAAACAAATAAAACAAGTACACATTTCAATCAAACTAATAATGAAGAATAGATCATGATGTAGTCAGGATAAGTAGAGATACTGTTTATTGATAAATAGAAGATAAATTAAATAAGATGAAGATGAAATCCAAGTTTGTAGCTGATGCTGATGCTAGTTGAAATAAAAAAGTCTATGCTAAAGATCTTTTGATGTTGTCTAAAAAAATATGATGATTTTTGTTATTCAACAAAGTTAAAGAAAAGCAATATTGCATTTCTTACGTCAATAACGTAGCAATGAATTCTTAAAAAAAAAAGGCTTTTATTTGATTAGATATACGTACGTTTGTAATGTCAGAGCTAAACTTAGAAATTCATGTATTTGTATCATGTAAAGTATTAATAATTCGTGTAGTGCTTAAATGAAAATTACGTATCACAGTTCACGTCAACACGAAAATATGAAATACTTTTTTTTTGTTTTATTAAACCTATTTATGATTTTTGCTAAAATTTTAAACCATGTCATTTCATGTCTTTTATTTGTATCATTTTTGTGTTATGTTTAATATTATCAGGTCTATCAAAAACTCGATTTTCAAGAGAGAATTCTCAATTACTATGTTTGTAACGAAGGAAACGTAGTAAATAAAATCAATTACTGCGTTATATCATTATATTGCAGTATTCTAATGAAAAAAAAGCTTGTTAATTATTACGTTTACTTCAATATAAATGTAGTAATTGACAATAAATACTGCATTAAAATTATTATTGATTTTTCAAATTTTCAATTACTATGTTACCAATTAATAATGTAGTAAAATAAGTCTTGACAAATTAAAACTATAATCAAATATTGCGTTAATTTATATTATTACATAGTAATTAGGTAAAATACTACATTACTTTTTATTGTAATATAGTAATTGAGTGCTTTATAACAAACAATTGAAAATTTAAAACAACTAAAATGAAACATTGCATTAATTTTTTTGAAAATTCAGTAATTAAGTGCGTAAAAAAATTATATTTTAAAAACAATTACAATCATATACTACGTTAATTTTTATTATAATGCAGTAATTGAATACATAAAAAAATTTGATAATTTAAAACAATTATAATCAAATAATGCATTGATTTTTATTATAAGGTAGTAATTGAATGCGTTAAAATAACAATTAACAAAGTTAAACAATTACAATAAAATATTGCATTAATTTTTATTATAATGCAGTAATTGATTGTGTTACAAAAAATAATTATATTTTAAAAATAACTAAAATCAAATATTACGGAAATTTTATTATAATGAAGTAATTGACAATGTTAAAATAACAATTGACAATTTAAAACAATTATAATCAAATATTAAGTTATTTTATTATATAACGTAGTAATTGATTGTGTTAAAAAAATAATTATATTTTTAAAACAACTACAATCAAATATTACATTAAGTTTTATTATAACATAGTAACTAACTGCATTTAATTAAAAATTAACAAATTAAAAACAAATGTAGTCAAATACTGTATTATTTTTAATTATCACGTAATAATTAAGTATGTTTGTTTTTCACGTTAATTTCACAAATTTAAAAAAAAAATTATAACAATTATTGTGTTTGTTTTTAACAAATGCAATATTTGACATTTTAAAAAAAGAACAACAAACTAATCATACCTTGATTTTCAAAAGGGTAAAAAAGATTAAAAAATATTTTTTTATTTAAGTCAAATATAAGATAAAAGTAACTTGCCCCTTGGAATATTAAAAAATCATATGTAGAGGTGAGTTTTTAATTCCTATACTTTGATACAGTTAAAAATTTGAGATTATATTTAAGAATCTGACCCCCAATTAAATGTGGGAATTTGAATATCTAATAACAACATTCTGAAAGACAATCTCATATTCACCCAACCAAACCCTCTTTAGTCGTATATTGTAAGGGAAAAATTTTAGAATAAGTGAATCTTAATATAAATTTGAAAATTTTCATCGTAATCATTGTATTTATATTAAAATATATTTTTATTATTGATTTTAATTTTATTATTATAATACTAAATCTAATCTAATTTCACAATCATTGTTATTTTTAATAATCTAATAATTCGTATATTTATATTATGTAAAAATATTGATAATTTGTGTATTAATGCTTGTTTTATATAAAAATTATATATCATAATTCATATTGATATTAAAATGTAAAATATATATTTTTCATTAAACTCATATATGATTTTTTTTTTTTAATTTTAAACCTCGTCGTTTTTGTATTTTTTAGTATCACTTTCATATCATATACTAATCTTGTATTTTAAATTAATAAATCTTTTCATCTAAACCAATTTTATTACCTATCCAAATAAACCTATAGTCAATCAAGTTTATAGGTTTATCACAATTCAAATTAAATATTTGATCAAATTTTAAGATGTATTAATAAAGAATAGTTTGATTTTTAAATGTATTTAAAACATGAAAATATTAATATAAAACTAGCATAGCAGGGCTTTAAAATTTCAAGGAAACAAAAAAAAAGGGATGGACTTGATTTAAAAGCCCAAACAATAGGTATTCAAGCACATTAGCCATTTGGGCCACTAAATAATATATGGACTGTTGGGTTTTGAAAGATTAGCAAGTGCCACGTCAAGCAGCGATTATTTAAAAGAAAAATTATGGATAGTTGATTTACTTTTTTTTTTTTTAAATTGTTTGATTTTTTAGTTTTCTCCCTCTCCATCATCTTCATACCTTTTTTTTTCCTTTTTTATTTTAAAATTTAAAAGAATAAAAAATAACATTAAAATAATCACTTATCAATTTAAGAAATATCACGTGATAAATTTGTTTTAAAATAATTTTATTAAAAATATTTATTATTATTATAATTAAAAAAAAAAAACTAAAAATTGTCCCCATGAGCTGCCAATGGCCGACAATTTTGATATATTTTATATATTATTATATAAATATTTTTAACATTTTAATAACTTACCCTACTTAAAAAAAAAAAAAAACAAAAACAAAATAAAAAACCTTTATTTAAAAAAAAAAAGTAGTTTAACTGATTTTTAAATGGAAAAATCGATAGAAAAAAATTGCCTTATCTGCATTCCACACGGAGCTGAAGTAATAAAACTCGAGAGGAAGCGAGCTTACAGGGGAAAAAGCCACGAAGACAGAGCTGAAGCCAAACAACCAAAGATGTTGAGTCTATCAATTGCTTCAGCAAAAACCGTTACCTTCCCTCCGAAGCCCAAATCTTCAATTCCCAAAACTTCCTTCACTGGCGTCAGAATCCAGCACTTATGTCCACAAAGATTGCATTCTCAAACGACTTCGGTTCGAAAATCATCAGCGTTTTCTTCAGTGGTAATGATGGCAAAGAGAGAAGAGGAATTGAAGGAAATAAGACCCAAAACGACTGAAGAAATCAACGATGAAGTGGTTGAGTTAAAAGGAGAGCTTTTCATGCTTCGTCTTCAGAAATCAGTTCGTAATGAGTTCAAGTCTAGCGAGTTTCGGCGTATGCGCAAAAGCGTATTCTTTTTTCCCCAAATTTTGTTATTTTATTTTATTTTTCTTGCAGTTGAATGGATTTCCCATGGAATTTTAGAATCTGGGTTTTACTTTAATTTTATTTTAAGACATGCAGAAGGAAATGAAGGAATATTTGAATTTCCGTAGGGGTAGAATCTCACAAGTTTCTATGGATAGAGGCTAGAGAACTTTGCTGAGAAACGCACAAAACAATGTCAATATTTTTTTGGAATATAAAAAAAAGTCCATGTTTATTGTAATTCGAGTTGCCAAAAATCTAAACTTTGACTGGACGATGCGAGTGAGAATGATAGCTATATTTTGTTTAATCGATAATCAGCAATTGGAGTATAATCACTAAACGTAAAAAATTTTGTTGAATGGTCTTGTCAATGCAATGCATTTGCCTTCAAATTGTGAACAAAAGAAGCTTAACAAATGAACTTTATGTGTTATTAGTAGCCTAACCATGATCGAGTTGTCTTTTATAGATATGCATATGTGTGTGTCTGTGTATTCATTCATCATCCTTTTTGTATATACATTTGGTTGGTTATTAAGGTTTTCATGTTTTATTTAGTAGGTTGAGTAGTCAACAGGTTCTGTATTCTTTTTACTCTCAAATAATGAAACCAATGTTGTAATGACCGAATGCTGGTCCTCTTATGAAACTCAGTAGGGAGGCTAGAGGGTGGGGTTTGGGAGAAGAGGGGTGTTAGAACCTTTTATGTGAAAGGAGGAAATGTTCTATTATTCATGTGAAGCGATGCTTGGATGAAAAGTGGGTGGGTGGGCTGTACAAGTGGTGGCTGTGGTAGTCAGTTCTTGATGAATTTGTTGCCTCTAGCTGGTTTTCCACTTTTTCTGTAATAATTGTTTTCTGTCAAATTGGATTCATTCCTATCTCAAGAGAATAAGATGTTGGCCAAAGAGGACATAGATGGAACCATATAAAAGGACCTCAGTTTTACTGAGTTTGCTGAGAATATGGTCTTAAATGGAGAAGAATGTTGTAATTTGATCTGTATAGCTAGCTGACCTTGCATGGTGGGAAAATTTGGTTGTTATCAATGGTGGATTGAGATTTTTTGGATTTATTTGGATTATGGCTAAATTCAACTGCTTTTTGAAGTGATCCTTAGTGCACTAAATTTTGTACTAGGTAGATACAATTGATAGACTTTTATCTTTGCCAGATATTTTGATTATGCTATTTTCTTGCTATGCCTTGGTTCAGACTTTTCGCAGTCAAAGACAATATGTCTAAAAATTGAGTGGAAGCGGAGATTAGCAAATACTATGGCACTTCTCCAATCAATTATTAGATAATTGTTTGGTAATATTGAAACAGTATTTGGACTTAATGACAGAAACCCTTTGCCATTGTCTTTTACTGATATACTTTATATATTTTACATTAATGGTATTCCCTCACAGCAAAATTATGTAAAGGTAACTTTTAATCTGCTTAAATTATATGATGCAGAAATATGACAGTTACCTGAAACTTTTGCCTCAGCTTCATGGTATCCAAAGTTAAATTATGCTGATGTACAAGTAGCAGCCATTTAGGTGTGTTTGCTCCACTTATTGGCAGTTGCAAGAAAGTAGAGGCTAAAATGAAGTCTTTTGAGCATGGTTAAGAATTGGTGTGTGGTAGGAGGAAAGATGTACTTTGCCGTTTGAAATGCATGGTGAAACATAACTCATACCGTAGACCTGATATTGCCTGCATTAGCTTCTGCTGACCATAGATGAGCATGCTTCCCTTTGTTTGCATGTTTGTCAATTTTTTTATTTAAAATTTTATTTTTGTTGTGGGAGACAGAGGGGGTTGTTATAGGATTTCTTCTACTGTTAAAAATGCTTGTCGCATGCCAATTTTAAAGGTATTTAAAAGGAGTTGATTCTGATCATTTTACATATATCATTTGAAGTCAGTGTAATTCTTCATGGTGCTGATATACATGCTGAATTGAATTATGGACAACATACATGGATTTTATACATGCTGAATGAATTAAGGACAACATACATGGATTTTACATACTGTGATTTTCTTTATGGTTACATTGCAAACTAAAAGGGACAAGAGGGCAGATAGTTGATGATGCTTGTTTTGGAACATTGTGAAGCCACTCCTGGAAACTTTCTTGTACTCCTTTTGGCCTAAAAATTTTATGGTTAACTTTTTGACACTATACTTGTTCTGTCTAATTTTTCAAATTTATGAGGCTCTGGAAAATCAATCTTTACTTTCTTCAATGTATGGCTAATGTCTCTGTTCCTTTCACGTGTTATTGTGAATGTTCGAGTTTTTTTTTTTTTTTATATATATTGCATGTCTGAGGCACCAAATTAGAGCTTGAACTTTATCCATATATTATTTATCCCCTTTATAAAGATTAAGGGTAGTTTTACAATGTATTTAAGCTTTGAATTCAACATTATGGTAACGAAGAAAATTTTCTCCTTGATAGATTGCTCGCATGCTTACTGTTAAACGGGAAAGAGAGATCGAGGAGGGCATCAACAAGCGATTGTCAAGAAAGCTTGATCGGCAATGGAAGAAAAGCATTGTTGTGAGGCCACCCCTATCTTTGATAAAATTGCGAGAGCAAGAGGCAGCCGAAGAAGCTGAGAAATCTGCTGCTTGAGCCACTCCAGATACTTAAACATTTTCATGGCTTGAGAAGAGCTCTTTTAATTGTTGCAGTTTCTATTTTAGACCATTTTGTGCATAATATTTTGTTGTTGAAGCTAGGATTCTTTCTATTTTTGGTTTAGCTGAGATTTTTTATTGCCCTGTGTCTTCTTTCTCTGATGGGAAAGCGCTTGAAAAATTCGATCTTACCAATTCTGATTGTTACTAAATCCTCATTGTTGGAGCGTTCATTTTTTATAGTCTTCACCAATAAAGCTTGTGAAAAGAGTTCAGATAACAAATACTGGATCGTTTTCGTTTTCCTTTCGTGTTGTTTAAACTTGTCGTGTCACATGAAAACAATAACTAGTTACTTTAGATACGTACATATATAAAAGATTTTTCTTGTAGCCTTTTGCTTCAGCAGCGTCCCTGCAGATCTACATTGGCTTTAATCAAAGCCAAAAAAGGGGAAGACCTCAAAATCACCATGGAAGAAGAATGGTCAGACCTAAACCTCCCAACCAAAACTCTAGACCTCGATGCCGATTTACAGAATAAGCACGAAGCAATGCTGGATCGCCTGACCAATCGCCACCAAGCTCGTTTAGACAATTCACTGGCTCGCCGATCCGACTCAACCAACCCCTCCGAGTCTACCTCCTCTTTTCTCTCCCGCTTCTCCGACTCCAAGCAATCCATCGACTCCCAACTCACCGACTCGCGTCTCATTGCTCAATCCGATCCATCTCGCCTCAAATCTCATTTCGCCAATATCTCCTACTCCATCTCGGACCTCGAACAACTGGTCGCCGAGAACTCTTACTTCCTTCCTTTTTATGAAGTCCGCACTTCTCTCAAAACCATCTCCGATTTGAAGTAAAATCTCGAGATTTAAACTCCGAATTGATCCCCAGAAAGAAATTCTCCTTCAAAAACAAAGTCACAAAGAAAAATGAACTCTTGAAAGAACCAGAACCCGTAAAGTCCGACACCGTTTCAACTGCCAATTTTAAAATCCCTAATTCCCCAGGGTTTAGAAATAGAACATATGAAACCCTAGTGAAGAAATTCAAGGGGACGGAAATTGGGGAATTTACGCTATCTGACCTGGATTCGTGCGAAGTGAGATTAATTGGCTGCTGCAATGCGGTTTTTATGAATAGATTGAAGAACTGCAAGGTTTACTTGGGGCCGGTAATTGGGTCGATTTTGATAGAGGAAGTGGAAGGGTGTGTTTTCGTATTGGCTACGCATCAGATAAGGATTCATTTGGTAAAAAGGTGTGATTTTTATTTGAGGGTGAGGAGTAGGCCGATAATTGAGGACAGCAATGTTGTGAGATTCGCGCCGTATTGTTTGGATTATGAAGGGATTGAGATGGATTTAGAGAAGGCAGGGTTGAGTGACGAGACGGGGAATTGGGGGGATGTAGATGATTTTAAGTGGTTGCGAGCTGTACAGTCGCCGAATTGGTGTGTTTGCCGGAGAATGAAAGGGTTGGAAAGCTTCGGCTTGAGGATTTTGAGAGCGTAATTGAAGGTAGTTCAAGATTGTTTTTGTAACTAGGGTCTTTGAATTATTTGAGTTGTTATGCTCTTGTTTGAATATATGTTTATTATCTCACTGTTTTGAAATAGATATGGAAACGGAAATGGCAAGTTGCATTTTTATTGTTCTGTTTGTCTTTCTTCTTCATTTCTGTTGTTAATCACAAGCTTTCGATTTGCTTTGGCAGACTCATGGCAAATGAAAGATGAAAGTTACTAAATGATGGCAATCTTTATGTTTCTGCTTTCCGTAATTCGGCTTACACGTGTGCCTGCACTTGAGGTTATTACTTTAAATGATTAGGACTAATTATGTATGGCATTTTGGAGGTCTGAAGAATCTTTTATAGTTTATGATTAAAAAGTTGAATATATTGGTTTCTGAACTTTGGCTGAGTGGTTAGTTGTTTGTCCCACCAAATTTCCCTCATTTTCCTTTCATTTTCCTCTCAATGTGCAATATAAATAGTGGGAATTTGGAGGTAGCAATTACAGGTATTAGATGAGGCAATCATAAACATGATGCTGGCTTTTGGGTGTGGTTGGATTGAGCTGAAATATGTTACCAACTTCTTTGGCTGCATGGATTCTTTCTGGAGCTAGCTGTGGGAATCTTAAGCTCTCCTGTTATCTGTTTGGTGGAATGAGTTGGCCATCTACTTAAAAGGCAATTGTTTAAGTTTCCATTTTATGTACTGTGATTGAGAATTTATCACTTAAACGATCTTTGCCTATGATTTCTGTATTAATGAATCATGCATGATTTGGAGTTAATGGTGCTTGTAGTCACTAGTAGACAAGTTACTTTTGGAGCAGGTCTGCTAGAGTGTTCTTAAAAGACATGCTAAGGCAAATGTTACAAAAGAGAAAAATTTTCTGCCTCTGGTGCATCTACTTGTCCAGTGAAAGGAAAAAAGAAAAATCCGCATAGATTTTTCCTCCGCCTTCACCATTTTCTCAATCTCATATCTCTGCTATTTTGGATTTCCACCGATAAAATCGCAATTTAATTGCAGAGCTCAGGTAATCGTTTTCTTTTCTTTTCTATATTATCCTTTTTTTTTTTTTACCTCACTTTGCCTCCAAGTTTCTCAGAGCAATTCCAGGGCTTTGAAGCAGAGGCGCGTTGTGCTCCAGTTTGCAAATGAGGACAGGCATGCGTCTAATTGATCACAATTTGTTATTTATCTCGGGAATTGATTGCAGTAAAAATAGAAATGTTATTATCCCATATAACTTTATGAAATTGAAATAGTTTAAAATTGTTTCCAATAGCACTTCCATAGGCCGCTTAACAATTTCCAGGTTTACGCTGGCTTCGGAGAAAGGGGACTGTTTTAACTTTCCGGGGTTCTTCTACATCTCTGCCATTTATGGATACCCTAGCTTAAGAAAAGTCCCTCTTGTGGAGTTTGAAGTTGCGAAGGTGCTATGAACATTAGAAACGATTTGTTTGCTGCGAAGCCGTCATTGGTCATAGCTTTGCAGGTATTGTGAGCCTTTATCGCGTGTTTGATTTAGTTAGTAGACTTCTGGATTCGACTGGGACATTGGCACATTGCCTACCAACTATTTGTGTATTTTACTCCTTTTGAGATCCGTTCTAAAGATTGGGCACTTTGTTGCTGTCCCTTGGATCAGGTATCTCTTCTGCTTGACTCGTTTACCAATCTTGGGCTAGCTTGTCGATTATAGTGGTACCATGTGATTTCATGCAACGAAAAGATTGAACAACTTTTTACTTTATGGTCGGTTCACACTATTACCGAAAAAGGGTAAAATGTCGATCTAATTTATATTTAATGGAAAATCTTTTTTTTTTATATATAAATGAAAATGAGAATGGATATTAAATTATGAGTATAAAAATAAAATTAGATATAATTTTAAATATTTATTAGATACAGAAATGAAAATGGAAGCAAGTAATGTAACATCCATATTTTATATATCTATTTATTTATATATATATTTTAATAAACAAAATTTTTATTAAATAATATAAATTATTATTTTAAATTAATCAAAATTAATATATTTTATTAAAAATATATTAATATGTATTTATAAAAAATTATCTAAATATACAATATAAAAATAAAAAAGTTAAAAATTTATATTTATATTTTTTAAATTATGAATATAAAAATATTTATATTCATTAAATATTCGAAAAAATAAATTTAAAATATTTGTTAATAATAGATAGAACGATAAATATAATAAAAAAAATTTAGAAATAAAAAAATTTTATCGAATTCATATTCTAGCTATTGACATTCCTAACAAAAGGTGTCTTACCACTTTTACCATCCAATTGAAGTCAAGGGATGACTTTATGCAGAGGAACGAGAGTTAAAAAAAAAAAAAATCGGCTGAAGGAAAAAAAAAACAAAAAACCTAACTAATAACATACGGAATATATATTTTTTATATTTATATATATTTATTAAATATACAAATATAATTGGGTACAAGTTTGGATTATGTGTTATATCATCGATTCTAATCTTTTTATTTGATAGGTATTTCGAAATTTTATTCATTTTTCATTTCGTTCTCAAAAATTTGACACATATTATTATTTTTATTCAGATAAAAAATAAAATTGTTTATCAAATATAGATACAATTAATATTCTTAAATATTTATCAAAGATTTTTACAATCAAATCATCAATACTAAATTACTAACATATAAAGATGCCGGTGTGAAATCCTGTATATCGTCAAATGTTACAGTTATTTATCTTTGAACGTTGTCAAGACCGGTTGGCAACTGTCACCAATTGTATGCAATTAGTTCCAAACTCTTAATGGTCTGCTCTATTGATCTGACACCTACTTTTAAGTCTTTCATTTTAATGCTGCATGAGTCGTCACTCCTGTCTAAAAGCTACTTCTCATAGATTATGACTGTAACCAGGGCAATAGCACTTAGCTGTAAGTGATCAGCTGTTATTTTAATAGAAAAAAGTTCTTTTGGCCATCTTTTTTAAACACAATTCAAGCCATTGGAGGTTGATTTATGCTTTCAACAATAAAGTTAGAGCTTTTTATCTGTATATATGGGTCCTGTTGTGGGTCTTCACAGGCTGAATTGGTTCCTTGATCTCGTGTTCAGCTCACAGATGTCCAACAGAAGGGGAAGCCGGAAGAGGCCAAAGCTAGTATGGGTGTCCGCATGGTAGCCTTACTCTTACCTATTTGAATTTAGTGCACAGAAAAATCATATGCTTCTTTACCAACTCCCACCATGTGATCTCCATGCACTTTTTCTTTTCAGCTTTGACTTGATTTACAATACTTATTTGTCAATAAACAGATATTGATGATGCTGTTCTTAATATCTCCTACTCCAACCATGTGACCTGCTTTTGCATGCAACGTTTATCGCAACTTTTGACAAGTATAGATTCTCTTGTACTTTATAGTGTATACTAGCTGCTCAGATTTCATGAACCGACCTCCCCGATTCTCTCAGTTTTCATAACTAGTCCCTACTTGACAAAATATTTGCATGCCACATTTGCAGGTTTCTTATATAATTGGTTTCAATTCCGTCCATCTTATTGCCTTGTGCTTTCCCAAATTTAAGGTAGCGTGGAGATTGCAGACTATAATTTCTAAGGTATATTTTGACTTTTCTTTCATTTGCTTGTGGTTCAACCGTTGAATTTATTTTTTTTTTTCAAGAATAAGCTTAATGCACTATTTAATATCTTGTTCTAGCTTAATTATTTCATATTTAGGCTAGCCATTTTTATGATGAAATGCCATCAAATCATAGTGCAAATTTGTCCTTCACAAAGAAGAGGGGCTGTTCATAATAACCTGTCAAATGCACTAAGCTTCTTGTCTTCTTGATTGGTAGTTGCTTTTATGGGTCTTCTGAATACTGTTTTGTATATTCTGTAAAAATGAGTTACAAATATTTTTCATCTAAAAAAAATAGAAGATGCAAAATTCAAGATATAATCCCATGTTCCACTCTTTCTGCTTCTTCTGAGATCACTTGGATCCAAATAATAGGGGTCTATACTTTATTAATGAAATAGATCATGCTGCCACCAACCTTTGAGTCTACATTATTCCTGTAATGCACTTGCTTAAAATAGTTGCAAGAGCTCAACATGTTCTCTCAATCTCATCTTAATAACTTCCCATGTGCTATCTGGGCTAGTGTTAATCATATACAGTTTGCGTGTGGGCCATGAGTCTCTAGCTAGTTCATTGGAAGGAGTCAAGTGGGGTTAATTAAGTTAAACAGGTTTAAGCATATCTTGTGTTTTCTATTCAAGAGCTGGGCCTGGGATGGATCGACTTAAGCCAAGATTTCTTCCCTAAACATCAGTTGATCTAATTGTAGAAAATAATGAGGGAAAAATTACTACAAAGAGTGCTAAGAAATAGAGGCTCTAAAAATATCTCCACCTTTTTTATTAGCTATGGTGTGATATAAACTTAAGTTTCCAAATGCTCTTTTCTAGTTAAATTATTTATCAAATTAGCAAAATCTTACTCCATCAGAAAAATTAAGCGATCAAATTAGTAGGTACCATCTCTAACTATAAACCGGCATATCGAATAACTTTATAGAGTTCTGAAATTAAGTATATATATATGGATCATTTCATTAGTGCTATGTGATTCTAAGATTTAGAAAGTGGATCAGTGAATCAATGTTAGCTGTAAAATTATCATTTTCATTTAATGGAAGATTTTTTTTTTTTAAAGGAAACAGGAATGTATTACTTGTATTGTACTCTCAGTCTTTCATCGTTCTAGGAATGTGTGTTTCACTATGAGACAAGGTGTGGTAGGCACTATCCCATCATAGTTTCATACTCTGAATCACTGAATTTGCTACTGTTTCTTCGGGCTTTGGATATTGTATCGTAATCTTGTTTAAATATTGTTCATTCTTTCGCACATCAATGGCCTGCTTCTAGCATTGTCTATTTTAAAAATAATTACATTGGAAATAGTTATACATATATACCCCATATAAAAACTTTCTGACCGGCTGTAGGGATATTGTGGAGGATGAAATACCTTCTGATAATCACAACTATCTGACTGCAGTGGTCTAGTGGTGTCTGGTACAGATCAGAAAACTTGTCTGCCTATTGTGAGGAAGAAATTATTCTTCAAAAAGTAAAGGATATGGAGGAACGTGATCAGAGGACGTAAGGTTAACCAAATCGTGTATGTTCTTTTATAAATCAATTGCTTAGTTATTGCAGTTTCTTGGTGTATTCTGTTGAGATGAGGATAATGTGCTGGAAAGTGAGGGGGATAGGTAGTGTCGCAAAAGGGAGAGTTCTTAATAAATTGGTGAAGAGTCATAAGGTCGAAGTGCTATTACTTCAAGAAACCATGTTGGAATCAATTGGATATCAGCAAGTATTAAATTGGTGAAACAATGAGAATGTTGATTGAATCTTTTCTTCATCAAAAGGAAAATCCGGTGGTTATTTTACTGCCTGGGATAGGAGTTTTTTTCTCTTTAAAGAAAAGTTAAGAATCGATTCTTAATTATTCAAGGTTGTTGGATGTATGCAAAACTTGATTGTGTCATTATTAATGTAAACGCCCCTTGTGATTAAATTCTTTAAGAGAGATCTGTGGTGTGAAATCATGGGATGTAAAAAATTATAAACCCCAAAAAATTTGGATTTGAAATGAGATGGGGAAATTAGAATTTGATCGAGTGGTTGAATTGGAGCTTTCTCTAGAGTCAGCTTTGCCTAGCACAGTTTTAGACAAGTGATGAAAGGTTAAACAAAGAGAAGAAAAATGAAAGCTGCTGTCCAAAGGAGGGCTACTTACAGAAGTTCTTTTTTTAATCGGACAAAAGGAGATTCGGATCGGACATTTTGAATAGAGGAATCATGTACTAATAATTAGTCAAATGCACTTTGGCAAGAGCCAGAGAACATTAATAGGTTGGGAACCTCCTTTGGTTGGTTCCTCGAAGTTTAATGTCACTAGCGCTGGGTGTGGTTGAATTCTAGGGGACTCATAAAGTTTTATATTGGCCATGTTCTCATCTCCTTTGAGAGTTCTTATTTCTAATGATGCTGAGTTAATGGCGATTAAACAAGCACTGAAGTTTTTCATTAAAACAGGATGGTTAAGCAAGATGAACCGCATTGTTGAATCACACTCTTTTATTGCTAATTTGCTATTAATTGTGTCACCAATAAGAGTGAAAGACCTTGGAGATTGTGGAAATCTTTTAATGATATTGATAGGCTTTTACTTGTCATTAACAAGTTGGCTTTAGCGAAGATTCCTAGAGAAGCAAAGGGTGTTGCAGATCATCTTGCTAAGGCGGGGTGAACAAGGAAACTCCATTCGAGGCATAGTGGTGATCCCTCTTAGTTACTATGTAGTTTCTGATTGTCTTCAATGTTTCAGGTTTTCTTATCTTTCGACTTCATGTTTTGCGGTTGAGTTCTATCTCTAGTGGCACTGTTTGTACAATGTTTATGGTGCTTCTCTGTATTTTGCTTATATATTAATAAAATCTTTTGCTTAGCAAAAAAAACCACACAAAAAGATTGTAGATGTCGGGATTCAAACTCTAAACCTGCTGCATGTCATTTTTTAAGAATGATTATATGAATCACTTAAGTTAAGTTTCAGGTTCAATTTAGATTCGAATTAGTAACAAATTTAGATTATTCTTGCAAAGTTGGTATGTTTAGATGTGGTTTTAACCCTAACAAACTTCCAATCTCAGTTTCTTTCACTGTCCTTAGCTGTGAATAGATGTCATTACTGATGAGAGTTGAGCTAACAATGATATAAAGATCCCAAGTGTTTAAAAAATTATCAAGTATGCTTTATCATAATAATTGTCACATTATATATGCTATAATATTGTGTAGGGATGACTGCATCTAGATCAATTTATAATTACGATCCTATTCCTATATGATTGGGCATAACGGTTGAGAAAACTATATTCAACGGTAGCAATGAAAACAAGGAGTTTGATCAAGAAGCTTTAATATTTTTGATTAAAAATTTGGATCAATGACCCTAAGTTCTAGTGTCATTTCAGAAGAAATCATATAGTCTTAGCCGGTCTCTGTGATAAAAAAAAAAATACAAAAAACCTTATAATATGTTAGAGTGAAAACTGTGAGTGCACTGGTGTCAAGGCCAATAGGATGAAATGCATGAACGTCTTAGGGAAAGTGAACCTTTTCTGCACGTAATTATCATTGAAATGGTGAAGATATGATGAAATTAGCATAGATTTTCAGACCCCACTTCAATTTTTTTTTTCTGTACTCTCGCAAATACGATTCACGTGTAGTGGACGTAATAGACGTATTTCTTATTAACTGCTTCTGGTGACCACTCTATTGCAATTCTTTTAATTGTTTATAGAGCACTGAATTAACAATGCTGAGTCTACGTCAATTTTCTATGAGGCTTTTACATCAGGGATGAAGGTGCACTGCAATTTTCATTCACGTTCTGTGTTATTGGCTTTGACCAACAGATCATGATCAGGATCATTGATTATTATCAGTTTATCTCAGGAAGTTCAGATCAGAAGACCTCCATGTCTGACTGCAAGGAGTTAGGTCGATCAAGCTATTTGAATCTGGGGTGCGTTTTCTGTGTCAAACTTCATATGTTCATCCTCAACATCATTTTTTTTTTATTTGGTTATACATGAAATTAAAACAAACTAAGATGACAAAAAAGGAGTAGAAAGAAAGATTGCTGTCTCTAATGCTTTGAAATAAATCCCTTTTAAAGAACTTTGATGTTCTCCATCTCTAGTGATCAGTGTTTAATTGATTTATACACTTAATATTTGCTTAAAACAAGTATTTGATGGGGTTGTCTCCTCTTTGCATGGAAACATACACGTGGCAAAGGAAATGTAGAAAGTCCGAGTTTAGATGAATTGGGTAGAAACTTGACTGGGGAAGCAAATCAGTTGTTTATCTGACACTACAACTATGATTTTTTCTAATGATAAACTAATAACCTGTTTAGGTGACATCATTAAACCTGCTTATTTTTAATGTGAGGTGCTGGTCCACCCGACAAGGAACCCTATTTGAAGAAGCAATCTTCCTGTAACCCTCTAAAAAAATCCTCTGCATGCTATATTGTTTTCTTGATGGGAGGTGTTAACCTGTTTTTCCCCTTTTTCTGAACAAAAATCTTTGTTTCTTTTATGGGTAAAACTTGTGCCGACAGACAAATGAGGTAAGTGAAGGAGAAAAAAGGTAGAGAGAAAGGACATGGCTGTGTTCTCTTCTCGTTGTTAGCTTGACTCTTGGTGGCCATTTGATGTGATGCTTTATAACGAGTTTAGTTTAGACATGGCAGTAAGAAAATAATGGTTTTGGACAAACAAGACCTTGAGTTATAATCTACATACCAGAGTAACCATTAATGTTAACTACATCTGCAAGAGTATATATATACGATTCAATATTTTAGGTTGAGTATAGCTACTTTTTCCTGTTTGCTGTCTTTTTCTTGCTATTTTTCTTCCAAAATTCTGTAAAATATTATATTTTTCGTGGACCTAATTTCTTCAAGTTCATAATATGAATTTCCATGATTTATAATTTTTATCCCATTTTGAGTATGTATCAAACCATTGACTTGCGGACTTTCTTCTTCTTCATAGGTATTTCTGTCATCTCTGGAATTTGGAAATAAATGAATATGTTTGAATAGTAATCCAATGATAATGATGATAGTTTATTATAGACAGCTGAGGAAATTAAATAGGTTTTATATAATTAACTCAGGCAGCTTTCTTTTCCTGTTTAGAGACTGGGAAATATGCTTCAAAGGTATGGTAATTTGTTCTACACATTAAAGAGGTTGACAAATACTTTCTGCTTTGGCTAAGTACATTATAAATACATATACTCATGTCATGTCCAGCTAAACAAATAATATATACATGCAAACTCATAACTTTATTCAGTTGATTCATACAACGGAACATAACATTAATTTAAATTTTAATACAGCAATATCTTCTTCTATTTATAGTATAAGATCTTTTTGTAAAAAAAAATAATATACGTATGCACTAAAATTCATTAGCCTTTCTTCTTTCTCAATCTTCCTCCTCCTTACATCAAGACAATGGAGAAAAGGACGACTACTAAATCAACCAACACCATTGACACTTTTTTATTAGGGTTAAAGAAGAATGTCTTAAGCGTTTCAAAATTATATGGTGGAAAATTTAGAGAGTTTGCTGCAACCCCCTCCTCTAACCATCTCCCTATTTGGTCAAATAAGTCACCATCGATTCAGTCGCTATCTAGCTTTTTAAGTTTTCTTGCTACCGAACTGAAAGATGTTCTGATGACAGCCTCATGTTGTGCCTTTACTTGAATGTGTATAAAACTGCATTATTTTTCGACTTTACAGCATCTCAATTGACACCAGAAGACTACATATTTGTATACAGTACTGAGTACTAATCCATAATTTATGTGTTTGGTTAGAGTGAAAAATCGCAGTGCACACGTGGAAAGAGACCCTAAATATGGGCAAGAGATCACAAACAGACAATTAGGACAATGATCAGATGCCCTAACCCCATATTTACGTCACGCAATGAAAGTTAACCAATTCCTTCCTACCACCTTTAGGAAGAAATAGTATTATTTTGGGCCACTGGTTTTGGCCACAAATTTATACCATGGTATAGTGTGTAAATCAATCATAGACGTGAATTACTGGATAATCACATGATTTTAGTTACTTCGTCAATGTGATGTATAATTTCCATGATTTTTTGGATGTAATTAGGTAATAATATACTCAAAGATGCTCTACATATTGGAGAAAATCTTCTCCACATGTTGACTTTTTTTTTTTTTTTGAGGAAAACATGTTTACTGCTTTTGATTATTATAGATAGAGCACTGCTAATTCATCTTACATTTATTATATAACATATATACCATGACTGAATAGACACAACAGCATAGTTTATATACAAATAAAATCTTTGGGACAAACATTTTGTGATTACTCGAACACAACGGGTTTGCATTAAGCAATTCATTGATATGATAGTAAGGCTCAAGAATTCATTTTCTTGCAAAGACAATAACTCACTGATATGTAACTTCGCCTCATTGGAATTGCAACCATGGAAATTATAATTTAGGAATGAGTAAGGAAAAAGGTGTACATAGAGTCATATCTTTTCACCCATTTTTCATATTCTCCCTCGAATTATTTAGAATGGGAAACATTGATAATTAAGAGAGTCTATTTCTACATTCTGATGATGATCAAGGGCCATGGAAGAGATATTGCATAATAAGACAAACATGATTAGTGAGGTTCATGGCAAACGGAGACAGGCTGCCATGGAAAGGAGCAAAAGCCGGCAGATAAGTGGGGTAGTAATTTAGCTAGTACGTAATTGAGCATAAACTAGCAAGAAATATGTGAAAAAAAAAAAAAAGTTGAGTACCCATCTGCATAATATTAATAATAACACGTGAAATTGCATGATAATCCATGCAATATCAGTGACGAAATAAGAGTGTATGTTGCATGCATGGAATCATGGATGACTGGCCACCTGTTCGATCTAATGAGCACTCACTGCTGCTTTCAACTCTTGTTGATTTGGTTTTTGACTATATTTATCAAATATATTATAGTAGTAGTTGGTTACTTCTTAAACACCCTATATTGTCCCTTCAAATCATGCATCTTGTTGTAATTAATCAAATTGAAGCATTCTTGTGTATGACATTAAAATTTATTTTAATTTATTGTTTACCAATGCAAATTCAAGCTCATGTCATTTTTTTTTTAAGAAAGGAGATTTGATTGGAACATTTTTAATAAAAAAATATATAAAATATATATCTGGCAACAAATCAAATGCTATACACTATTCTAATCATGATTTTAATAGATAACATGTTAGTTTATTTACTTATTTCCATCTAATGGTAGGTTTAACAATAAATAGGCACTTTATATATGTACTTTGCCATACTCTATTTTACTTTTTATCCCTGATATTGTTGCTTTTACCAAATACCTTTTTGACACCTTCAATTTATTAGGATTTACTGTTCTTTCCCAATGAACAAGTCAAACTGAATTAAAGATTTCTTGATTTAAAAGTTCTGTTCCCTTACCCCAAGCCATAATTTATTGTAATGAATAATAATTCAGAAGGTTGAAGAGTATCTATGCAGTCTGTGTGAAAGCAGCCCCTCTTCTTGACCTGCATATATGACATTTTCTAAATGTCTTTGCTCTTTTTCACCACTGATAATATATAATTCATTCATATTTCTAATGAGATCATGATTTACTTTTTTTCTCAACCAAAAAAGATTTTATTATAAGATTGCAACAGAAATGCTTTACTTAATATAAAACATGAAAATGGGTGATGGGTAACAACCTTCTCAGCAATTTCGCTGTAATTAATATGTTTGTGGGTCGCCATTGATGTATGAAGTTATTTTATGAAGACAAAATTGAGGGTCCACTTAGAAAATTGAAAACAAAAGGTCAAATTATTGAAATAAACCATTCACAATAAAAAGGAGAAGCTCATTGACAAATGATCACAAGGGTATGGTTGAGATTTTAAGAAGGAGAAGGGCAATGTTGTTTTCCCAACAAACCAACATGTCTGATTTACTCCTTCGTCCCATAAATATGATCTTGTCTGAATATTTTTAGCTGCCCTAAAACAAAAGAATCATTTTTATTTTTTTTAAATTTTCTTTAACTATAATTACATTTTTTTTTTCAAAATAAGAGCAATTCAAATACAAATAAATTATAATCAATGAAAGTCAAAATTCAAGGAAAAATTTTTTAAAGTTAAAATCAGACACTATAGGATGGAGGGAGTATTAGAAAACAAAAACTCTATAAATATAGGAACCTTCACTTCATTGTTGGATTGAAGGGAAGCAGCTGCCAAGTCTTAAGGGAAGAAAATTTCATAGGTATTGAAAAATGGGAAGGTCTCCTTGTTGTGATGAAAGTGGCCTTAAGAAAGGTCCTTGGACCCCTGAAGAAGATCAAAAACTTGTCAAATATATCCAAGCAAATGGCCACGGTAGCTGGAGAGCCCTTCCCAAGCTTGCTGGTATGACTATATGAATTGAATCTACTAGCTCTCTCTTCCACTCTCTTTCTTTCTATCTCCCTACCTTATTGTTTCTTTGTTATTTCCCAGGCCTTAACAGATGTGGGAAGAGTTGCAGGCTTAGATGGACCAATTATTTGAGGCCTGATATTAAGAGAGGGAAATTTTCCCAGGAAGAAGAACAAACAATTCTCAATCTCCATTCCATCCTTGGAAACAAGTAATTTTAACAACCATTTACTTTAATGTAAATTATTATTAATTTTTAGTTTGTATTTGCATCTTGAATCATGTATATACTTATATATTTTTTTCTTGTTTATATTCAAAAGATGGTCAGCAATTGCCAGCCACTTACCGGGGCGAACGGATAATGAAATAAAAAACTTTTGGAACACCCATTTGAAGAAAAAGCTCATCCAAATGGGAATTGATCCGATGACTCATAGGCCTCGTACTGATATCTTCTCAAGCTTGCCTCATCTGATAGCTTTGGCCAACCTAAAAGAGCTTATGGATCAGCACCCATGGGAGGAACAGGCTGCAAGGCTACAAGCAGATGCTGTTCAAATGGCTAAGCTGCAATGCTTGCAATATCTTCTCCAAACCCCTGCTTCCATTTCATCTGGCTCTAACATCAACATGCACAATACTTTCTCTGATATGGAGACCATTAATCTTTCAAACTCTCTTTCTCCAATCAAGGATAACTCAGTTTTAAGTTCATCCCAGCTTGATATAGCAGCTGCTTCTCTTCAGGGTTCCAATGATTCAATTCCTTTCCCTCGTTTACCAGACCTACAAATCCCATGTGAATATCGAACATCTACAAGCAATGAAACGGCTCAAGCTCAAAACTACACAGCGTTGAGCCAACGAGAGAATACATGCAATTCACCATGGCTCACTAATTCATCTGCAGCTCCTTCACCTTCTGTGATTCCATCTGTAACAGAGACTTTGATCAACAATTTGGGGGATACTTCCTGTTCTTCAAGCTATGAAGGAGCTGCTCCTTCAGTTTGGCCTGATGATCACCTACTCTTTGAAGACCCTTTGTTTCATGAGCTTTCCTAGCTTAATTTTTTTTAATTTGTTTGAAATTTCAAAAAAAAAAAAAAGGTTTGCAGTTTATGACTCCCCTTCTCTTTTCTGTGTATTAGTTTCTACACACATACTGTTCATTATATATATATATATATATGTATAATCCTTTCTAAAACATCAAAGACTACAATTAATATATCACTATATATAGATAAGATAGATAGCCTTGCATGTTTTTACATATGTTTTCTATCTTTGGAAAGTTTTTGAAATCTGCATTTCACCCTTCTATATGCATGTCAGTAGGCATTGCTCTAACTTAATTTCTTGTATTTCTTAATTCTTAGATCTAATTTCAATAAAAAAAATGTGTCATCTTTTAAATTTCAGGCTTCAAGGGTACTATAGGAAAAAATATTCCTTCTTCTTCCTTCTCTTTGTTTTTCTCCTTTTTCAGAAGCCGCAAACAATGATAAACCTATAGCTCATTCAATCTACAGCAATGGTGGAAACTGGTAAAGTCAACTACTATAGAGAAGTGGACCTACCAATAAGAAAAATTCCTATATCATTTTACTTTCATTTATGTTCATTTTAATTTTGGGTGGGGTAAAAGGAATCTAGCTAGAAAACCAAAGCTAGTTTATGTTCATATTTTTGCTTCAAATCAGCAAGCAGATAAGAACTCGTTTTCATATAATTTAGAAACTTGTTGACATTATATAGGACAATGGAATTTTTTAACACAAACGAAATTAAAAGGTGCCGCAAATTTTTTTTTTTTTAATTATTTTACATTATTCTAGAGAGATATGTATCATCCTTCTAATTTTATTTGTGACGTCAAAAAACTCTGTGATGATTTCGTTTCATTGAACTTGTCACTGCCATTCATTTAAATTGCTATGAATATTTTTTTTCATAAAAAATTTACTATGAAATATTTTGTGGAAATAAGTCGCTAAGAAGTTTTATTTAATGGATGTTTTTAGAACATTTCAATGACAAGTATTTCAACACTGTAAATTTTCTTGACTTCATGTAAACAAAGAGAAGTTTGGAGGAAAAAACAATGAAGAAAACCTACAAAACAATATACTTTTTAGGTTCAGTCCATACGAGAAACTGGTTCTTTTGTCTTGCTTTTCACACAAGAAAAAAAAAAAGTTTTTCTCTGCTGATTGATTCCTTGCCCTACCTTTGATTTTATATGTTCATACTGTTCCTTAATTACTTTATGAATTAAATAAATTACTATATATGTAATTTAGGGTAAGTTGGGATTAAGACATTGACCGAACCTTTTGATCCAACTACTCTAGAGAAGAATAAGTATTGGAATGAAAGAATTTCACTGATTTTTATCACTACCTTGTTCATCCATTAATAAGAGCTTTATTGAAATGAAAAATCTCATCAAACATCAGTTAATTATTACAAACAAGTGATTAGTTTAATTACTTAAGATTTATCTTTCTCAATGAAGAAATTTTAAGTTCGAATCTTGTCGGTATTCACTTATTAAGGTTATCTTGAATACATGATTTATAACCATCTGTCTTAAGTTGTTAGATACGATATATCTTATCATAATTTAAAGAACTAAGCAATTATCTACCTTTTTTTTTTTATCAAAAAAAAATTAGCTATTAATGACACAGTTGAGTGATCAAAATGATGATCTTTATAAATGTTGGTGATCAAAATATGATTGCTTAAAGTTTATTGGTTAGAACGAAAATTTTCAAAAAAATTGAACAGCCTAAAAGATAAAATTTCGTTTCCTTGTTTATACCATAATTTTGTGTTTGAATCCATAACTTTTATGAAAAATTTTATATTTTTGAATTGCGATTTTTTTTATATATATTTAAAATTGTAAAGGTTTAAATTTTGATTATTAAAATTAATACTTTAACGCTATATTAACAAATAACATTACTATTAATAATTTAAGAAAATAACGATTAAATATATTTAAAAAATTAAAAATAATAAACAAATGTCGGATCGTAAAAGAACTGAAATATCATTACATATGATTTGGCATGAGGTTAATAGCTTGGTAAGAAAGAGAGAGAGAGAGAGAGTTGACTAAGATATAGATTTCAAAAGAAATTAAAGTGTAACAAAAGGATTCTCAATGATAAGGGGAGACCCTAAGTAGTTAGGAATAGGAAACCCCAAAAAGTAAACAATTTTGCAATGGGTAAAAGGGCTATTGGGGAGATTGCATGGGAAATATCGTAAAGTTTTTTTTTTTTTTTAACTTAGAAAATGCTATAAAAAGTTTTATTTGCATCATACGTAATCCAGAAAAAATGCTCATGTTCGTTGGGATTTGAACTTTTCTTCTAAGAAACACAACAGTATACTAAAACTCCAGTTAAAATATTTATTAATATATCTAATAGTTTTGTAGTTTATCTATCTAAAAAAAATCATGACCACTGGCTTCACCCACAAATTTATTAGCTTCAAATTCATCACAAGTATGAGTCATGATACGAAGTAATTCTTCGAAAATTTTCTACGATTTTCAGACAAATTATGGAATAAATTTTTATGGTTATCAGTTGAACATGTCTTTCTTCTAGAGCTTTTCTTTAAAAAAATAAATATAAAAAAAAAGCAAATCTTTGGAAAAAAATGGTAGCGCCTGGCCAGGGGAAGCAACTGGATGTGGATTTTGGATTGAAACTTCTAATCTGACCTCATTCAAGATTAGAGTTAGGTTTTGTAATAGATTTGAGTTTGACTTAAGATCATCCATGTTTGTATATATAACCACATTAGTATTTTAATTTTCAAAGAAATTGGAGTCAACTACAAGGTTTTATTCTCTCTCTCTTTCTTTTTTTTTTTTTTCTAATAAAATTAGATACAAGGTTTATCTAACATTGTCGTTGAGGCAAATTCAAACAAATAAAAAAAAAAAAGGGGTCAATTAGAAGTTAATTGTCCGTTATAGTATTTTTTTGTAACTATTTCATATTTGAGGATTAATTAGAAGAGGAAAAGTCAATAAAATCATAAAAGGATGGAAACCGAATTTTATATTAAGGAATCGAAATAAAAACTATAGTATTATGAATTTTTTGGGGATGGCCCTGCCTCCGTAGATTCACCCCTATCAATTATTATTTAAGTAGAAAATCAGGCATGAAAACAACAGCTCCTGAGACCAAATGTACTTGGGTGAGTGGTTGAATTTATTCCTTTTCTTACAAGGGATTGACTGTAAAAAATAATTTTAACTGAACTAACTAATCAAAAGTTTTTCTTTGAATGCAATTATATGCCGTGTTCTACTAATCCAAACTGAATGATGTTGAGTAATAATTATTTTGTAAGTATGCTAAAGTTCGAGCTGTTGTGGAAATTTTGTAGCTTGTTTGATTAAATTCAAATGGGTCATGGAAAACTATAACTAGCTAGTTAATCATAATTTACCACTACTTCTATGACATGGTTTTCAAAGTTCTTCTATTTAACTGTTCTTCATTTGGCATTTAGACTCAAATAGGTGAAATTTACAATAATTTGTAAATTTTGGCAAGGATAAACCAAAAGAAAACTTAGAGGCTATAACAAATTGTGCAAGTGAACCAAGGGTGAAGACCATGACTTTGAATTTTGAACAAGAATAAGAGGAATTAGAGTAGCAAAAAAGAATAATACCTGCCATGTTTTATGATGAAAAACACACATTAGGTAACTTTGCATTCAAAATTAGGTAATTTTGGTAAGACTATAGTTCTTAATTTTTCATTAACCTTCCTCGCTAGAGACTAAAATAATAATATTAATCTATGGAGAATGAGGTTGTTAATTGTTTGATGTCTTCAATTCCATATTTCTTATCTTACTTATCTCTTAGAATTAAAGCTTTATCCACTTTCATAAAGAAAGTTTCACTTTTTTCTGTACTTGAAATTAAATTTGATAATTTGTTAATTCATGTCATATCTTTTTTGTGTTATATCAAACAAGTTTAAAACATGAAAAAAAAAAATTTTTTTTGTTAAACTTATATACTAACTGTTATGTTAATATTTTTTTTTTATATAATTTTCATGTTGTGTCTAAAATTATTAAGTCTACTTGCAAGCTCTTCATCTATTTTCAAATTATGACTTTTTTTAATAAAAAAATTAATGTTGTTTAGTTATACTGTTAATCTAATATTACATCAGGATTCTAATAATACTAGGAATAAAGGTCAGAAAAAGTGACGCTTAACCTGAGACTTTTTCACATTGGAGAATTTGAGCCCAAGAATTCTTTGCCTCGACCTTAACCGAAGAAATGAACTTCATTTTGGGACTACATATTTCGAAATTGATGGGACTAGTAAAGACTAAAGCCAGTAGAAGTTTTCAACATGTGGGGTTAGTGCTTCAGCCTTCAAGGGAGCTTAAAATCATTTAAACAGAGTTAATTTTTTGCTGTCACTGATTCAGAAAGGTATTGGAGTAGCTTTGAAGTGAAAATTCAAGAACAAATGTTACCCCTTTTTCTTTTTTCAGAATCCCTTACATACGTACAAAAAGTGTAGTTAACCACTAGACTTTCCATTCTAAACTTTCCTTCTCCTCAAGTACTTGAAATCAAGCAAACTTAGCCTTGAGCTAATGGCAAAGAAGCTTTAAAAAAAGGCATGAAGACTTGGATTCAAACCAAGCCATCCCCTCTCATCCCCAAGTCCTGCAAATCCTGCAGACAAAAGAAATTAAGCAGAATTAATAAGCAAAGCAACTACCCTTGACAAGAAATTGATGTCTGAGATAGGATTGACCAAAATTCAACACATATTTCAGCTGCAGGCTTCAAAAAGTTACAAGAAGCTAAGCTAGTAGTCAGATGCACGCCTTCTACTTTAAGACTAACGGATCCATAGAAGAAAATGTTTAATGCAACTTGTTCATAACTAAAGTCTCATGATTGCACTAACTAGCTTGGTTTGTAGAGTAGGGCCCTAACTAAAATTCATCGAACATATAATTAAAATATACGTAGTAGTTGGTGGCAACGATGAAATATTGATGGGTTGGCCACGGATTAATTAATGAGAGATATTGTTCAATAATTGCATGCTAAACCCCAGTCTAATTCTACTACGTGTTAAATTTTTTTTTATAGTTGACATAAATATAAATTAAAATTTTAATATTTTATTAATAAATTAAGTGATTGTTGTTATTAATTGAATTTTTTGCAAGAACTTAAATTGTCTTGATCGACTATTGTTTTCTGGTGGGGCATATGGCTTTGATTAATGTGAGCATATAAGTTTTATTCTATAAATAGAACAACTTGTGGTTGCCCTCTGCATTGCCAGCTGCGTAGCTAGGATCATTGAATTAATTAATGTGTAGGCATAATCTGAACCATTAATTTTAAAGAATATAACCCAGTGAAGGTGATAACACAAAACTGTAGCAAAACCCAAAGGCGCGCCCAATGTACATTGTTAAATTGGGCCCGGTTAGCAGAAAGCTAACTTGTTAAAAGAAGGCTCGACTGATGTCCAATTGAACTTGCTTAACGCTTCATGCTAGTGAACTAATTTGGATTAGGAAAACGAACTTATTCTAAAGTCTACCCAATTTGGCCCAGTGATGACCTCGTACTGCTTTAATTACTTGAAAAGTTCAATAAAAAAGGAGTAGGAGTGTATGAATCGTGGGAGTTACGAATTTTTTTTACAGGATTTAATCACAATTATAAAATTTTAATTTATAATAATAAATAAATTTTGTATTAAATATTTAAATTAAATATATATGATTTTGTATAAATAATTTTATTTTAATTAAAATTTTATGATTTTAATTAAATCACATGAAAATTTCGTAACAACCCCGCAAAATCAACTGCGGAGTGGAAGCCGAAACAACGGAGTCTTTGGTGTACGCTTTGATTCTCGGCTTGGCTCAATTATTCGCATTTTCAGTGGTAATCCCTGGCGTCATTCACGCTAATTTCCTCTATGAAACGGTGTGCTAGTCTGCCAGACCAAGCTGTCTGTGTCTCCCATTAACATGGCAAACCCAATTTTGATGGTTTCAACTGCACTCAGTTCTCCACAAGGTTCCCAATTACTTGGTTTACTCAATATTTTCTTTTTATATTAATAAAGTGGGCAAACGCTTCTCTTTGTTTTTTTTTTTTAATTCACAATCACAACACTTTTGTTAGTCTAATGGCTGAATAAATTGTAGATAACATAAATAAATGAAACTATTAGTTCATATCCGCATATATTTTTTATTTATATATATTATTAAAAAAATTAATAATTTAGTATCTATTATATGTATAATGTATAATAAACAATTAATTTTTTTAATAATGTAATTATATGATATAATTTAAATAAAAACTATATTCTAATATAAAGTAATAGCTCCATGTAATCATTTGTACTTAAAAGCTTTTGAACCACAAATATATTTGTCATGGAAAAAAAAAAGTCAATTATAGTTTCTTGTACAATCATATACCAAAGCTATATAAATTAAACTTTGATATTGACTCTAGTTTTCTTATTAATAATAATGGATACATCTATCATTTTATGTTTAAAAGCTAAGCCTACAAATTGAGCTAAACTTTTGCAAGTATTTGATATATATTAATGAATGCATATTTCTTGTAGTCATCGAAGATGTTCTAATATTTTTATTGAGACATGAAAAATTATTTTAAAAAATTATTATTTAATATATGATAATAAAAGTTTTAATAAACATGTAAAATCATTATAAATTTTTTTATCTATATATAAAATAATTTTTTTAAAAAATATATTTAATTTTGTTTCACTTTCCACTTATAATTGATCATGACTTGAATTAAAAAAACAAAAAGAAAAAGTCAATGTATTATTCCATAAATAAGTAATTTTTTTTCAATAAAATATTTTAACAAATGAAAAAAAAAAAAAAAAAAAAAAAAAAAGAACCACTTACTAAGCAGCAATCAGTAGAAGCCAAAAGAGATCTGTTGCTGAGTTGCTCTTTTCTTCCACTCAATTATTACTATTAATTAAAAGAAGCACCTTGCCTCCCTCTTTTAGGGTTCAGTGGGACCCACCACCTCATGGATGGCACAAGCTTAACACAAACGATTCTTCTTCTTTTGGCAACCCAGTAAAGCCGGAAGCAGGGCAGTTTTAGAAAGGCAGCGTGTGTCAGGCTCATCCAGGCAAACCTTAAAGCCAGATGCGTTGCGGCCGAACTATGGCCACTTGGAGATCACCTTTAACTTGCTAGCCAGGCTGGGACTATAAATTTGGAAATCGAATTAGATGCCACAGCTTTGATCAGTTTTATCTGTAACTCAAAAAATTTAAGTTAAGTGACGGATCTTAATATTTAATTTTGAAAAGATCAACTAATAATATATATATATAATAAATATATTTTATTTTATTTTTTCTAAAAATTTATTTATCATATTAATTATATATATGTTTATAAGGAAAAAATTCAAATTATATTAGTATAAAATTTTTTAATTGTATATTTTTTTAATTATTAATTTTAATAAATTCAAAAGATGAAATTAATTTTTTTTTTACTTATCTCATTTATCTATTAGATAAGTTAAAATCAATTATTAAAAAAATATAAAAATTTTTTAATGTAACTTGATGCCGTCCCGTATATATGTATATATTTCTATATGTAGACATTATTTTTTAATAATAACAATATTTATAATTAACAGTTAAATTTTTACTTACACAATCTATCAATGAATTATGAAAACTTTCTAAATATTTTTGGTTATTAAAAATTGAAATAAAAAGGAGGTACAAATAAATTAATTATTAAATATTTTATCAAAATAAGAAAAGAAATATATTTTTAAAAGATAAAATTTTAAGATTAAAAGTTATGATTTATTTTTGTTATTTTTTGTAAAGCAATTTTATTATTTTTTTAAAAAATTATTACAACAACATAAAATAAAATTCTAAAGTAAAAATGAAAATGAAAAGTGACACAGAAAGAGGAAGTTGTAATAAGTTAAAAGGAAAGGAAAATCTAAGGTTTAATTCGAATGATTTATTTAATTTTTTTAAGAAATAAATTTCTACAAAGCTTGATTCAATCCTCGAAATTTGCAAATTTTCTTTTCCAAAAGTCTTTAAGCTTCAGGTAAAAAAACATTTTCGGTACTTAATTGAAATGTTAAAATTTTGTTAAAAAATTAATAATTTAATTTAATTTTTATTATGTTCAAATGATTATGATTTAAAATTTGATATAAATTTCTTAATTTTAAAAATTAACAAATACTAATTATTTGATATAATAAAGAGACAAATATCAGTTTCATTTGAATATTTTTTAAATTTAGATACATAAAATTAAATTATGAAAAAAATAAAATTAACAATTTTAATTTAGACCCAATTTAAATGTATTTTAATATATATATATATATATATATACATATTACAAGGGTTTTAAAAAAATTGGAAGGACCAAAGCCCATTCTGCTGCCATTGCCAATCGCCCATACTCGAACCATTTTCTGAGGAGTTTCCAGCAAATGACGATGAACATGTACTCCGCGAGGGAAACCGCAATGTTGATGCCCTGCCAGGCGATAAAGTGAATGGGACAGCTACCTATCTTTGAATTTAGCCACACTTGCTTTATTTTAATATTTTCTCTGTACCACCAGCCTGTTTAACCCCTCTTTTATTAGCTGAGACTAATGGCTGGTGACGTACCGATTTATTTTATAATTTTATGCATGACTTTTTTTACAAAAATATTATTCTTATTAGTTTATTTCAATCATATAATATATAATATTATACTATATAATAAATAATTATTTGATAAAATTTATTTATATGTAATTTTATATAGATAATTTATATTATAATTTTTTAATTATAGTTATTTATCAAATAATTTTATTATTTAAAATTTAAAAAGATTGTAAACCTTAAAAATTAAATTTATTTATATTAAATAATTTATATTTTTATCTAAAGATAAGATTATTATGATTATTTCAATAGAAAATTAAAAATTTATTTAAAATTATCATAAAACATTTTTTATAAAATATGCACATAACTTTTATTTCATATTTAAACTACGTGTAAATACGTTATAAAATAATTCACACCTTTCGTAAGTCAAAGGCTAATAATTATTTACATAAAATATTCATATAAAAAAAACAAAAATTAAATAAACTTAGGTCCAGGAAAAGGAAAAATGATGTCCAATTCCAACCCTGGCCCAGTAGTTCCCCTCGCCCACTGCCGCCACACAGCCACACCAATATTAAACGGCCAAGATGTAATCTTAAACCTACGTGTCAATCTCAGCGTACATTTTGAGTGTTTCAACTTCAAACTTGCTCTTCCGTCTTTTTCAGAGACAAATTATAGACAAAAGCCTCTTACTCTTTTAAGCTTATCTGACTTTGCTTCAGTTTTGGTGGGCAAAAAAAAAAAAGCTTAACTTCAGTTCGTCCAAAAAAATGTCGAATCCCGGAGAACCTTTTCGTGTATCACCGGAATATCCCAACAGCGGAGGAGCCTCTCTCTGGCGACAAGATCCGATCGCTTATGCGGATCCACTTGTCCCACTCCTAAACCTATCAACTGTCAAAACGAGAATGGATTCCTTACAACTCTTCCTATCTCACTCAGTCAACACCAACACTTTGATCTCCAAAGATCAGATGGACCTCGTCTCCTCCGAAATCGCCTCCGCCGTCCAACAAATTATCGTCAACGGCGCCGCCCTCCTCTCTTGCGCCCAAATAGGCCATTATCCGAATCCGATCCCGAATTCGACTTCGATCCCGAACCCGACTACAGAGCCGAAACCCGAGTTCGACGATTACGATGAAGGAGAGTCCGAGATAATTGAGTTAGACGCGGTCGAGTTGCTGTCTGAACATTTACATTTCTGCGAAATTTGCGGGAAAGGGTTCAAAAGGGACGCGAATTTACGGATGCATATGAGGGCTCACGGGAATCAGTATAAAACTCCCGAGGCTTTAGCGAAAAAACCAGAGAATAAATGGGAAGTGAAGAATTCGGGTCGGAAAACCAGGTTTTCGTGCCCTTATGATGGATGTAATAGGAACAAGAAACATGAAAAGTTTAGGCCTTTGAAATCGGTGATTTGTGTCAGAAATCATTTTAGGAGAAGTCATTGTCCGAAAATGTATGGTTGTAATAGGTGTCACAAGAAGAGTTTTTCGGTTTTGGCTGATTTGAAGAGCCATTTGAAGCATTGTGGCGGTGGGGAAGAGGGTAAGAAGTGGAAGTGTAGTTGTGGGAATACTTTTTCTAGGAAAGATAAGCTTTTCAGACACGTGTCGTTGTTCGAAGGACATATGCCAGCAGTGGTGGAAGAAGAGGAGGAGGATCGGAAGTTGAAAGGAGTGGTAGCAATGGAGGAAGATGAGGAAAAGCAAGAGGAGCTGATGGAGAAGGAAGGGTGTTTGGAAGATGGGTTCTTTGATGGGTTGCTTGATGGGTTTGGGTCTTTCGAGAATTACTGTTTGCAAGATGTGTTGGGACCGTCTCATGGTGGCTTGTATCATTTCGAGAAGGGTATGATTTAGGTAATACTATTTCTTTTTTCTTTTAGCTTCATGTACTTGTTTGTTGGAATTCTTTGTAATAAGAGTGTAGGTATTAATTTTTCAATAATCTCTGTTGTAAATCATAATAACTTCTTGTTACAATAGCATGTTCTTCCTAGTGTTCTTTTACTTGCAGAAATAAAGGTTGGGTTATGCTTTGATTAATGTGAGTATTGTGGATAAATATAGTTTCATTCATGTTACCATGTGCAGGTTGAATGTTATAGATTTTATCTGCTTTTGACATAGATTATTTTAATGTGGTTGATATACTTGGTGCATACGGAAAACTGTACTGGTGAGAAGGTTCAATTTGACCTTATATACTAAGAACAAGTAAATGAATGATTGGTGAGCTAAAGGCATCAAATTACAGTTGTAGAATTATGTTAGTGCTCTTATGTCACCACTCACCACTAGTTGTCTAACTTTGTAAACCATATGGATTGGGCAAAAGAAGTATTAGGTCTATGAGTTTCACGATCTATTTGCTAGTTTTTTTTTTTTTTTTCCTTTTAGCCGGATGCTTAGTGGATTCTCTGTCTACAAGCCAAATATAATGAATGAAATTGTTTTTGAACTGCTTTGAGCAACCGGTGATTACATGATTTAAACTCATTAGAAAGGATCTGGTTTCTTTAGATCTTATGAAACAGATGCTTGTATCGGACAATTTTGGGATTCATGCATAGTTCAGTTGGGTAAAAGGTGGTCCAAAAAAGAGCTACACAGGTTTCTGAGTTTTCTAATGATTTAAATCCTTGGTACAATTACTGAAATAAGCTCTTTCTACATGGGGTTTCTAACCGTTTAAGAGTGGTCTTAATCTCATGGTTTAGTTCTTGCCAGAAGTTTTGTTGGATTAATGGTTCCCATAGTGCTTCTCATTGTAGCCATATTATTTATTATATGCTATAATTGATGGAATGCTGCTGCTTGGTCTATGCTTTACTGGTTCCTATGAACAAACTATTAATGTTTTCAAACTTTCTGTTTGGTGTTTCGATTCTTTCTGTTTCCCCATCTCTTTACCCGATTTTTCGTATTTTTCTTAAGAATTTCAAGTTATTATTATTATCATCATTAATCGTGTCCTGCTTCGCTTCTATTTTGTTGGTTTCAACTAAGGTTACATCTGAACTCCTAAATGTATGACAGTTATCTTGAGATGGTTGGCTGAGAATACAATGTGGCTCTGGGAAATTTCAGAGTATGCGTCCCTCTTGTCTTAGATGATGGGAACTGCCATAGGTCTTAGCCTCCCAAGGGGATAAGGTTTTCCTTCTGTCTTTTTCCTCCTGGGGAAAATAAGGAGAGTCCTTGGTTCAATGTGCTCTGCTGCACAAATTTGTTTTCGGGGGAGCCAAATTTAAGTTTGATTCAATCTGTAATGCCACATTGTTTCAACCAACAGTTCCAAGGGTCAATTAACACTGAGCAAGTTTTGATTTCTGATAGAACATAGATGAAGTTGCTTGCTGATTTACCCCCCCCCCCCCCCTCCAAAACAATAAATAAATAAATTGAAGCGGCACGATTTTTCTTTTCTTCATTCATTCTTGAGCTGATTTTACGTTTCTTTTAATTATGACAAAGGATGACTCCTGCAAGGCTATGCAGAGAAAGTTGTTGTAATTTGTAAACTGCGTATATAATCCTCGCGAGTCCATTGAAGATTCGTAAATGGAGGATACATTAAAAAAAATACTAAATTTATTACAAAAGGTTGTAAAAAAATACATAAAAAAATGAATTTACTGAACAAGGTTATAAACAATACATAGAAAAGTACTAAATTTATTACACAAGATTATATAAATACATGGAAAGGTATTGAATTGTAAACACAAGATAATAAAAAGATACATCCGAAGATACTGAATTATTACACAAGGTTTTTTTAAAATATATCAAAAAGTATTGAATTTACGACACATGATTATTAAAAACTCTTTTAAATGTACTGAATTCGTTATTGGAAGAGGCTATAAGAGATACTAGTTTTTTAATGAAAAGATAAGGTTTAGATATTTGCATTACAACTTAAAATACAAATATCACTTTTGAGTAAAAAATTATTTGTATGGGGAACCGAACTCAAGATGTTTGTGTTTTCGTCCATCGCAAGCCAGCCAATTTACCATCAGGAGAAACCCATGTGGATGGCTGTATCGTAATCACTTTGAAACCGTCATTAGTTTAAAATAATATTGGTTGTAATCTTGTTGAAGATTTGCTTTCCATATGCTTTACTCCATAAATTTCAATATAACACAAAATAAATTAAAGAACTCAAGATCATATATCAATTTGGTTTAACCAACTTCGTTATAACTTTCTGAATATTCTTGACTTCTTTAACGATGAAGCTGTTAGCCAAAGCTCTAAACACTCTGTTAATATAAACATATATCTATTAAATATGGATCCATCACGTTCAAAACCAAAATCCTCGTATAAATAAGTTCTAACTTTACCATTTGATTAGTGACAAAAATATCTATTAGTAACCTGATTTAATTTCTTCCTTAGATATTGTTATATGATTCTAAAATCTTTTCAACATATTTCTTTTTCTTCTCTAAGGTAAAAGGTCACATCATCATAGCTTAATTACTTCAGCCATGACGAATACATATGTCAGCTAACAAGCTTGCGTCATGCCTTTAGTTAACAGAAAACTACCTATATATAATCACGAGACTATTGCTTTTAAACAACTATAATCTGACGAACTCCCCCAAAGGAAACCAATATTGAGAATTGAAGAGAAATCGGCATGTGATTTTTATGCTACTCGTGAAATTTTAGAAGTCTGCATTTACCTTCTTCCTATCATGGATCATGTGCATAACATAAATGCATACTTGTTTTTAGTTGCTCTTACTATAAATACATAAGATTGTAGCCGTTCTCCATTCTCTAACAATCTACACTATTTTGTTCCTTTTGCAAGTATAAATCTGAAAGCACGACTTTCATCGTAAATTAATCATGTCAGTTTCAATAGAAGCTTTGGCAATGTCAGGAGCCGACTATCTTGAATGGGGCATGGATATTGAAGAATGGGAACAGGACTTGGACTTGCCTCCAGCCCATTTACTTGCTGATGAAGAAGGAGAGGAACCTCTCCGTCCGAATATCAATTTGCTAAGCCAGATGCTGGCGTTGACGATCATAATACTGATCGAAGTGGGAATATCTGACTGACAAAAGAATTTAGGAGAAGCAATTGTACCAGAACGCTTCAATTTTGCAGTTATGATGTTTGCATATGACTTTTGTCCTTTTGTTTCTAATGCAAACAAATTTCTTGAATTATTTTTTTGTTAATTTAAAATATAATACGATAATATTATATAAATATGATATAAAAATAAAATAATAAAATTTTAAATTATAATAATAATTATATATAAATTTAATAAAATAAAAAAATTATATTTTATATTTTTATATCTATATAAATTATAATATATAATTTTTATATAAAATATGATATGAATATATAAAATTTATTATTTTACATTATATAAATATACAAATCACGAAATCTTACTCAAACAATTTAAAAATATCCTATTTATTTCTTTCTCAATTACTACGATTGACACCTCCCTCGCAGTGGAATCCAGCCTTCTTTTGGGTCTTATTGAACCGTGGGTTGCATTTGGATGGTATCCAGCAGTTACATCCGATCATCCTTCAGTCAAAAGAGAAAGGTCTAGTGAACAACTAAACCGAGGACAGTCAAATGCATTACAAGGGCAGTGGATTGCTTTAGTGAAAAAATGAAAAATCTCATTATTATCATTGAATTTTCATTCAAATATTTACTTTTATAATTAATTTTAATATCACATTAGAGTATTTAATTTTATTTTAATTTCATCATCATCGTTGTTTTTAATTTTACAAAAATCAATTTCAGTTCAAGACCATCTAAAAATCTAAATGAACCTTTAGTGCGATGAGAGATTGAGTGCAATCATATCTATAGAGAACACGTTAAAGTGACTAAAGCATCCTTTTCTGCTTCTCATCAACAGATACTACACCGGTCTTTCCACTTTAAACTTGCTAATCTTATCTCCAGTGCTTTTAAACATCTTTTTACGGATACCCCAATCCAGCAAGTTAGCTTCACTTGTTAAATCTATTGCAATGATCCACTCTTTTGGTCCCGGCTATATGCTAATTATATATAACAGCCTGTCCCAAATCGCTTTCATCTCCAGGAACAGGCACATGCAAGTGAAAAAGCTAGCCTGTCTGCTCCTAATGAACCGCACCTATAGCGAGTATAATAACATATATTTGTCGAAGCTATTAGAATTTAGCATCCAGTGGCAATCACTGCGTACCCTGCACCTTTCCTATGCCTTTCCTATGTCAAGTGCTGCACTTTGTTCTGGCCTTCTGGATGAACATACATCTTCTCTTTCTTTTTTTTTTTTCTCTCGATAGAAGCATGTTATGCCTTGTTTCAAATTCCATTTTTGATATGTTATAAAAGATGTTGGATATTTTCCTTTTTTGATATTTTATGATGATACACTCTTACATTTGATGATTGACATTCAGGGCATTCTCCAATCCCGTACAGGAGCAGATTTTGCTAAAAGATCTGCTGCCATATTAGCTTCTTGCCTAACATGCTTCACGTTTCAGGAGTGGAAACCTATTCCTCTTGAGCATGCCATACTAATTGCTTTAAACTTGTGTACAAAGTTTTAACAAACCTAATTAATGTAATTTTTCATATGATTATATATATTATATTGTCGAATGTCAAAATCTTTTTAAAGTTGTGCAGGCCTGCTATAACAAAAACTTTGTTCATGAACATGTGTTCCATGTTCATAGGCTTGTTTTTCATTTTCATTTTGGTACTGCAGTAGGGCTTGTCTTAGGCATAAGGTGCATGTGTTTCTTTTCTTCTTTTTTCTTTTTTTTTTCAATATTTTATATATATATGCTCGGGTTTACAAATTTAAAACTGAAAAATAATAAAGGAAATTATACTTTTACATCAAACCACCAGAGAATAATAAATGAAATTGCAATCCCAAAAAAAAAAAGAAAAGGAAAAAAGAAATCTTGAATAAAATATGTAGAAAAGAAGAGTTGATGACCAAATCCTATCACTGCTTAAATTAAAAAATTTTGCTCACCAAATAAAGCATTAATGAGCTTACCAACTCATACAAACTAGGATGGAACATGGTTTTAACAAGCAAGGAAATTCTTTACCTCGTCATCTCCCACCAGATAACTCGATTGCCTCCTGGTTATATAATGAATCTTCTCCCCAGTCAAATCTCCGTTGCAGTCTTTCATACTCTTGCCTTCGTGTAACTTCAACATGCTGCCATTCTTCCCACCTCTCTGCCAGTCCCTCTCCTTCCAGCATCCTCACCACTTCCGACATAGCTGGACGGTCCTCTGGTGATGCTTGGGTACAAAGCAATGCAACTTGGATCATTGCCTCCACCTCTTGGATGTTGTAATTCTCATTAAGATTACAATCTACGATAGCATGCAGCTTTTTCTCCCTTTCCAGCTTCTTGACCTTCATAACAATCAAGGAGTAACCCGGCCAGTGAGTAAAAAGCCAAAATGGTGCAAGACTTGAATAATGCAATCAAGACACAGCATGTATTTGCAAACCAAACAATTATCATTTCATCTCCAAAGATCAAACGCACAATTTTTAATGGTAAAATGTAGCCTAAAGATATGTCCTTCATTGTTCCAGATCAACGCAACAGGAACTCGATATGGCAAGCAATACATACCCTTGTTTTACATTGCTTGCTTAATATAGGTTAAGACTCAGCTTTAGTAGCCTTTCTAAAAGTGCAACAAATCTAATTAAACTCCACCATGACAATAAGAACAGGCATCCCATAAAGTACACCATTTTCTTTTCCAGTCCTGTCAAGAGTTTAGAATTAAACCACCAAGCCCATCCATCCTTTTCAAATACATGCCTATACCAATATGTAATGCTAAATCAGCTTTGACAGAATTAAGCAATCATGGCCATTAACAGATATAAAGACCAAGTTAAAGTTCCTTCCTCAGAAGAGTTCCTAATACACATGATCATAAGGTGAAATAAGGCATCTGCAAACTCCAAATAAACAATACAAGCATGCTCACTAGAGGAAGTTAAGAGAAACCAACATTCAGCAGCAATAAAGTAAAATGGCTGCAATATTTATATAGGTATGGATGTTTATCACCTTTGATGATAGATAAGGATTTTTACCTCAAATTTTGATTATGTTTACCTTGGTAAAATTGCTTGGTGATTAATTTTTTCCTTGGTAGACAAGTTTAGGATTTTTTGAATGCCTATAAATATGTGCTTATGCCTAGGATTAAGTGCATGTTTTAGAGAGTTGACAAACAGCTTAGGAGATTGTGAGAGAGTTCTGAGGGTGTAATGGGTTTTGGGTAGATTGTAAGAGAGTTATGAGGGTGAATTAGTGATTGTAATTTTGAAAGTTTGTTAGTTGAAAGTCGTGGAATCTTTCCACAAGAAAAGAGTTTGTGTTTGATTATTTTTTATTCTGTTTGCTTAATGGGTATTTGTCATAGTAACATATACATGGGAGGTTGTGCATGTATTCAACACATTAAAAACTTGTAGTCTCTGTGTGAATAAGCTCATTGAATGCAGCATATGACCTAAAAACAGCATATACTACTACTTGGACTTATGTTGGAAGCATTGCCAAATGCATACCTTGCACCTCACACAAGCATGTAAGAAAGCAGGAGGAAAGGAGAAAGAGCAAAAGACACATGCAAAAGCCAACACAGTTAGAGATTGGAGCTATCTTACATGATCAAGCAGCAAAACATCATCTTCATCTTCCAAGCGTGAAAAATCAATTGCACGTTGACCTGTTACAAGCTCTAGAAGCATAATCCCATAACCAAAGACATCAGTCCTTTCTGATGACTTTCCAGTGGACAAGTACTCAGGTGCTATGTGACCCATTGTTCCACGAACTTGAGTTGTAACATTTGTTTTCCTTACATCCACCAACTTTGCAAGGCCAAAGTCACCAACAACTGCTTCAAAGTCTTCATCCAATAATACATTAGCTGCCTTCACATCCCGATGAATGATCTTAGGATTGCAATGTTCATGAAGGTATTCCAGCCCACGTGCTGAACCTAGGGCTATTCTTTTTCTTGTAGGCCAATCTAAAACAGGTTCACCAGGTTTGAGTTCTGCAGCAGTTACAGATATTAGTCAGACATTATATTCAAGGTCCCTAAAAGAACTGAATGCTTTAAAAAATAATAAAATTAAATAAAAATAACCCAGTAAATTGTAGAAATTTTCAAAAGACATTTAGACATGTTAAGCAGATTGAAATATTCCATCAATGATTCCCATTAAAGTTCCAAAATCACTTAATAATTGTCTGCACCTAAAGTAGCATATATACCAAAGCAGGTTCTAGTTGTGTTATCACATTCACAGGGAGCAGAAAATCGTTGTTTGGTTTTAGCACAAGCTTTGCTTTAAGAATGACAATAAATTAAAATTTTCTCCCTCACATTCTTACATTCATGTAGTCTACAACCGCTAATAGTTAATTGAATCCCAAATGCAGTTATCTACAAAAACAAGAAGTCTGGGCAAGTGTCGTTGAAGGAAAAATTTAAAGTTTGAATATTATATGAAAGAGAATGATGCAGAAAGGCAAAGATGAAAAGTTTGAATATCTTCCATATTTACTGTAAATGAGCTCACAATAGAAGAGCTCATACTTGCATCAATATCTTCTATATTTGCTTTAAATGAGCTCACAATAGAAGAGCTCAGATTTGCATCTATCACATGCAGTAAATATACACCATGTTTCTTTAGAAACTCAAGATCAAGAGTTAAAATATGTAATAAAAGTCATGCTGAATAAATTCTCAAAGCAGTACCTCGAAGACAATAGGCCACACTTAAATTCGGCATAAATGGATAGACCAAAAGGCGTTCTGTTGGTGTTGTGCAAAAGCCAATCAGCCGTAACAGATTCCTATGAACAGCTACACTTATCATCTCAACTTCACGTTGAAAAGCTGCCTCTCCTCCAGGACTTTCAAAATCCATTAATCTCTTAACTGCAACTTTTGTGTTATCTGAAAGCACACCTTTATAAACCTTTCCAAAACCTCCCTGTCCAAGGATATTCTTTTCACTGAAGTTATCAGTAGCCAACTGCAATTCCCTCCATAAAAACCTTTTTAATTGACCAAAAGCAATTCTTCGGTCAACTTCACCTGACCAACGCAAATTTAAGGGGTTTCAAAACAAATCTACCAACATATTATGTATAATTCATCCTTTAATTACAATGAAAATTGATTCAAAAGCACAGTAGAGTAAAACGCATATGGCCTTTATAAACAGTAGACAACCAAGAAAATCAGATTTGAGTTTCACAAAGCAATATCTACCAACTTCTAAACAAAAATTTAAGTAATTTCAAATTTCAGATTTTGTTGTCATAACTTATCTGAGATTTCATCAGAGTTTAATTGTTACCGAGTTAACATATTATTTAAGGCACCTACTTGTAGTTCAAAATGTTTTCATCTCCTTCAACATTAAGTGTGACTATTTCTCAAAAACAGCAAACTTGATTCAGATTTAGGTCAGTTCTGATTGATGTTATGCAAGCCACCCAGTCTGTTATTAATTTTAATGGCAAGAAAATTTATGAATGAAACACAAAATTCTGCCAAGTACATAGCTGACATTTTCATTATTCCCTTACTGAACTAAGATTAACCCTTTAACATATAATTTTACTGGCCTAAAACTATAGAGGCAGATTAAGTTAACCATGATCTGTAATACAAATCACCCTATAGATGGAGAAATTGTTTGATCCCCCGGTGAGGAAACAAGACTAAAAAATTAAATAAAGTAAACAAGAGAAAAACTTTTAAAATAGACAGAAAAATCATCAGCCACTGGTTGCCATTCGGAAATACTCATAATTGAAAGGTAGCAGTAACCTGCAACATCAACAAATACTTCGCCCCTGTAGCCTTTCTGTCTACACTTGCACAGGAAAAACAGCAAGCCACCAAAAAGAATAAGAATTATAAATCCCCCAACAATTCCAACAATAATTCCAACCTTTGGCTTCTGCGAAGATCCTGCAAGCAAAGAGAAATCTCAAAGATAGTTGGTCAAATTATGGTGCAAATTTAACAGTTGTGTCTTTGAAACCATTTAACATTGTAAAACAATGTGATGCGGTCAAAATAGTTAATCCAATTACCTGAATCATTTCCGTTTGATGCACAAGGGTGAGGAAAATTTTCACCACAATTTAACCTGTTTCCTGTAAAACTGAAACAAAGAAAGTTATGTCAGGTTACGTTCACAGTGGATAAATATTTGTGTATTGGGTGAGCATGCACGCTGTTGAAGAGAGAGAAAGGAGGTAAATAAACAGATATCAAAATAAGTGAACTGTTTATAATACTTTTTTATTTCTTTGTATTAAAATAGGAAATGATAAAACTAATCAAAGATAACCATACTTGTAAATTGGAATGCGGAACAAATGATCTGGAACTTGACTGCTAAGATCATTCAAATCAAGCAGGCTACAAAAACAGTTCAACCATACCATCAATAACTTTAAAAAGTGTAAAGAGAAACAACTCCTCATATGTTCAAGTTAAAAACTTTACAAACAGGGAACACATGGACCGGTTCATTCAAAACTCAAGACTTAGTCAATTAAGTGCTTTCCCACAAATTCAGATATCATTCTGGATTGAATATATACTTACAGAGTGACCAACTTTGGAAGATCTGAAATTGACTGAGGGACAGTCCCAGTGAGATTGTTATTACTCAGAGTCCTGTTTGAATAAAAGAAGGAATGCCTTTCTATGAATAAGTTACGAGATGATGCAAAATACATAAAAACAAATAAAAATCTCAATATTATACAAAGGGTATTACTTACAAGAACTGAAGATTTTTAAGATTACCGAAGGAAGAAGGTATTTCTCCAGTTAAACGATTATTTTCCAAATCCAAGCTGGTCAAGCTTGACAAGTTCCCTAACTCTTTTGGTATCTCACCAGTTATACCATTTCCTTTCAACGTACTGCATGATGAACACACATAATACATAAATATATAATCACAAAAGATTCACCCCAAGGCTATAATGAACCATACACTGAAATAACCAATTCAACAAAGTTGTTTACATTACATACTAGTGAACCAAATATGAAACCAGAAATAGCAGAAACTTGCAATATTGGTGTATAAACATTTTACCATAAAGATTCCCCAAGAACATGAAGATACAACCCACTACACACTCAACACGCATCATATATTTTTTCTCCATAGACATAAAAATTATGAAGCTACGTAGTAATTCCAGTAAAAGATTCAGCAGCACAGTCTGCACCCTATAGAAAAGCACTATCATGGTCCTAGAGAATCATCAATCCTAGGTAACTACTTTTCTTCCCCATTTGAGACCAATGTTCTTTGGTAAACTTCATTAAGCTACTTAATTTTCTCAGAATTTTCAAATGCCTCCAACATATCCATATTATTTCATGAGGGAATGAGATTCTTCAGCCCCATCGTCTAAGAATAACATAAAGACCAGTAATGCTGTATGATATAAATCAATAGACGGTTTTAAACATGAAAGGATGACAATGATAAACAGGAAAAGTTCACACACTATTTAATAGCAAGGAGATTTTGTTGTCAACCCCAAGAATTGGAAATATAAGGCTTTTAATGTTAACTTCAGCTGAGCATTTGCAAACCCTTAGCAATAAAGGGATTTGAATCTGGAGTTCAGCAGAAAATCTCTGAGATTTTTTCAATTACTATACACCAGTGATGGTATCTTCCGAGGCATCTTCAAGTTTGGGATCTGAATTCTATTTAGGCTTTTCCTGGAAACTACACATGATACTACCACAAAATAGGAAGTGAAAAATGACATCTTACTTCGCATATGTACTAACCAAAAAACAAATAGTCTTTATAAAGAAAAAAAGGTGGGGACACAACTTTCACCCCTGTACAATAAAAACTAAAGATGATTAAAAAGTACCAAAGATATCTGTAAATCATTTTAAAAATGCCATATCAATACTGGTTTAGACAAACTAATCAGAGATGCTAGATTGCTTCCCTTTATTTATTTATTTATTTATTTATTTTTCCTAATAACTATAATGCTTTATAGTGATGCATTTAATGCCTCCATTCATGGCACCCAAAGAACTAACAAATTATATCAGAGAAAGAAAATAATTTAACCCTAAAGTGCAGATTAATGATTATCATGATGAAGAAAAGAGTTTTCATCACTATAGGTAAGACATACATAAATTCATTGTTTGGAAATCAAGAAAAATGGCCTCAGCAAAATTCAATACATCAAGAACATAAATTATTGAAATTTATTGTTTGCTCAAATATGCTCCATACATACAGCGATGAAAGAGTCTCCAGTACACCTATTTTGGGGGACAAGGTGCCAGAAAAGTTCATGGATGACAATGTCCTGAAAGCAAATTGACAATATAAGGATAACTATATATTTATGTTGCATAGAAGTAAAGAAAAAAAATAATATTTCATGAATTATTAGTTCATTGTAGTCATGCATTTGTAACTACACACCATAGTCAATGAGAAAAAAAAAATAAAGAAAACCAATTACTTACACAGAAATGACATTATTACTAGGATCACACATAACATTTGACCAAGTGCAAGGGTTAACTTGATTTTTGTTCCAATCTGTCAACTGATCATCTGAAGCATGGAGTGAACTCCTCAATGAAAATAAAGCATCTCCTGAAACAGATGATATGCATATTCATAATCCAATTAAGCAAACAAATACCTGTCTGGCTAGCCCAGGCCTAAGGATCAGTGTGTAAGATCAATAACTGTGAAGAAAAGGAAATGAAATTATCAAGAAATTGATTCTCATTACACCACATGCACATGCACTCATGCATGCATCTCTACATGCCTCTCTACAGAAGTTAGGTTATGATATCTTATCATCATTATTATATAGAATATCAGGAACAAATCAGCCCATGTTTCTCAAAAACTCAACTCAGTAATATTTAAGTAGAGGAAATGAAGTGTCATATAGTTTGATAAAAAACAAATAAGCAACCAACTCTAGAGGCCTCGAAAGTCATGTGACTGAAAACAATTGATAGACAGTAGGGAGGTATATCTCATTGACAAAGAAGAAAAGCTTCAGGCATTGTAATGTGTTTCCATTTGAGCTTATCCGCTGAGGAACATCTTTCCTTTACATCTAAACACTTTGGCACAAATAAGGCCCAAAACTCCAAAGTAGTTATTGATATGCGACAATTAATTAGATCATAAGTTGACTTTACCATTAAAAATTAAAGGAGATGCACGCATGCATATTCTGGATGATATCCATCATCAAATTTACCAACAAAGTGAAATACAGAGAATATTTGCTTCAACAGGCGCATGTATACATGTTTGATGAATAAATGTCAAACAAGAATAACTCTGTACCTTGATAATCAGCAGATACAAAAGAAAGCAAGTAAGAAAATATAAGACCACCAAGAAAAAATTCCATCTTCAGCAAAGTCAACCCCAATGATCAATGCCATGAAATGCAAAATCTCTCATGAGCATACAAGTGACTTCCATCTCTGCAAAATCATCCAGGCATCAAATTGTAAATAAAGAGGCATATTACACAAATAATTAGTAAATCTAGCCAGCTATGTTTCTCCAACCCTTCTTTTTTCCTGAAGTACCCAAGGCGAACATATATCTGACACATCAAAAAGGCATGAGAATATGTGTAGGAGAAATTTAACATACCCATGTCCCTTACACCTCAATCTGAGCAACATTGGCAGTAAGGTCAATATTCTGTCACAAACAACATAATTGCTAAAGAGAGAAATTTAAAATACAAAAAGGAGTTCCATATACACGATTTATGTACGGACAATCAATCAAACAATGAAAACTAGCAACTTTCAAGCACCACCGCTTGTGCTCTTGACCCACATCAGGAATTTTACAGCATTTACTAGTGATTCTATAAAATTTGGTGGGGGTGGGAGGACATGGCGTGCAATTCACTTCATTTTAGTTTATGACTTACATTTCAGTGACATTTTTGATAAAACTTCACAATCATCATTTTCAGTAAGATTTAGGCTGGTGACCAGAAGCTTTATAATGAAAAACATCTCAATACTTTTACTTTGTCTCACAGAGCACTTCATTTTTGCATTTCCTTTTCCTTTTTCTTTTTTTTTTTTTTGGTACAACTGAGGGAATCGCATGAAAAAGAAAATTAACAGGAACGAGCCTGGGGAAAGCAATATCCACAGCATCAGGATTAACAGTTTAATGACCTGAGGATTCCCCAAGGACCATGAGACTACTTTGCATAATCATTATTATGAGCAAGTAAAACGTCTGCTTTTCTTGCATGATAAATTCTTTTAAGATCCAATTTGAGCTAAAATGCATGAAACAGACAGACCAATATAAAGCTAGGGTGCAGCCCTACATAAAAATAAAAAGAATCTTTATAAAATTACATGAACATTGAAATAAAACATAAAATCACTAAACTGTGATTTCAGCTATAATAAGAAGCTACTAGAATTAATAAATGGTAAGAAGTCAATGAAAAACTAACAACTTTCCATCAAATCTGGCCTTTATTGTAGAGAAAGAAAGCCAAACAACATCTCAATAAGCTCAAAACTCAAACGGGCCCTTTCCAGGTAGCAGAGTAGTAATTGCATTTTTTAGCATTCAGTACCAGGCAAATAAATGCAAAACTAACCAAGGACAATTCCAATTCAAACAACAATGTTTGGATTAAAAACAGGGAAAAGATGAAACTTTGAGCCTAACCAAATCCCTCTTTTCGGTTGGTAAGAAAGTACAGCTAATTGGTTAGCAGAACTGAAACAACTCTCAAATCAATAACTACAACGAGTAACATAAAAAAAAAAAAATCAATATTTTTTCTCCAAACATTTGCCGTGAATAAGAGAGAAAAGCTAAGATTTTCAAAATCCCACACTAAAACAATGAATTTAACCAAAATTGACAGAGGCAAACAATAAAGAGTAACTGAACAAAACCCAAATCTTAGAATCTTAAGAAAAACAAAAGGAAAAAGAAAAATAAATAAAAACAAAAACAAAAACCCACAACTTGGGTAAGGAAGAAAGCTGCATACCTTTGAGAAAGGAATCAGAATGGAGAAGAAAAAAAGATGGGTTTTTTCATTTCAGATAGATAATGTGACTTGAAAGCGAAAGAATCAAGCTTTGAGTCTATTTTAATCGGTACGTTGGAAGGAATGAGCTGGCTAATGAAGGGAAGACATTATTATGTTTGTTTTGAGTTTTTCAAAAAGAGCAAAAATCTAATGAGAAGCTTCTGTCCTTTTGCTTTTGCTCTTTTCTCTTTATTTGCTCACTTATTTTCTATAGTTTTTCAACTTTTTGTGGATGAAAAGGCTTCTATTACACTCTCTTTCTCTCTCTTTCTTTCTGAGGGTGACTCTGAACTGACTATGAGGGAATGGATCCCCTGTGGCTACACAGTTTAGTAGTCCAGCTATGTTGTCATAACCTGTGACCAAATCTAAAATATACTGGCTTTTTCAAGCTTTTTTTGTTTTTTTTCTGAGTTTGATTGTTACTGCTTGACGTAGTCAATGACCCGGAGTTTGAATCATTTTGAGTCAAAAAAAAAAAATGGTTTATCTTGAGTGTGAAATAATAAAATTTTGAGTCATTTCAGATTTACATCGATTTGAATTTAAAGCAATTGGATTTGTTTTATATTTTAAAATTTATGATTGGAGAAAAAATTTAAAAAAAATTTAATAAAATTAATTTTTTATTAAAAATATATATTCAAGCTTGACTTATTCAATAAAAAAATTTTGTACATTAATTATTAAGTTAAATATTTAAATATTTCATTTGAATTAATTTAATTATTTGAATAATGGTTAAATTAAAACTTAAAAGTTTTTCTTGTAAATTGTTAGAAATGTTAACTTAAATTTTAAAAGATTTAATGATTTTTGAAATATTTTTGGATTTACTAAAAATATTATAAATTACAATATTCTGGTAAAATATTTACAAAAAAAAAATATTTTTAAAATTGAAAATTCTATAAATATGTAATGCTGGACTAGTACAATGAATATGTAATGTCTGCTTTTCATTAGAAATTATAAATGCAATGTTATTAATGTCCACCAAACAAAGTGTTTAACCTTTAACAAGTGCATATAAAAAAAAAAACATTATATTCTAAAGTAGTGGACAATAAAATTCATTTTAAAGATATGTATATCTCTTATCTTCTATTTATATATAAATGAATAAACTTTAGAAATGTTAAAAGTAATTAATTTAAATATCTTTTTATATTAATTCAAATTAATTTATATTATACACTTATATTTATTATTTTTAATTACATTAACATTTTAAAAAAATAAAATCATGATTAATTTAATTTTAGATTATTTAAAATAAATATTTTTTATTATTTATGTTTAGCTTATTTTGAATTCAAATCATTCGAAATCAAATCAATTTAAAATTGAATCAATTCAAATTCAAATTAATCGAATTCGAATCTTTTTATCAAATCAACTAGTCTAATTACCACTATAACTTAACAAAGCTGTATTGGTAAAAAGAATGAGTTGAAGTGTTGAACTGTGTAGGTTCACTTTTTACTGTCTACTAAATTATTATTCTTGTGTTGCAAATTACTTTCACTTTTTAATAATTTTGTCTTATTTGTTGGGTATATAATTATTTATGCAGGCAGTAGCGGTGAAAAAAATAATAAATGAAAAATTAACTCAAAATTATAATATTCAATTTAATAAGGATAAGATTAGGTTTTTATTTATTTATTGCGAATTAAATTTAAATATTAAATATTTATATTGGATTTAAATAGGATTTTGAATCTAAAAATTAAAAATATTCAAATCGAATCGAATTATATAATTTAATTAATTTTTTTATATGTTTTAAATTTTTTAAACTAAAAAATAATTATTTTATATACAATTTTATTTAAATATATTAAAAATAATATTAAATTAATACTAAAAAATAAAAAATTAATTATAAAAATTAATAAATCGAATTTAATTAATAAATTTCAATTCAAATCATTTTTAATATAATATCACTCAAATTCAAAACAAAATTTATAATTTTATAATATTATATATTATTTTTAAAACAAATTCGAATCCATCATCACCCCTTACAATTGAAAAAAAAAAAAAAAAAAAGGAGATACTATTATGTTTTGACTGCTTTTTCTATTGGAATATATTGTGAGAATTTAGTATTCCAATCTGAAAAATAAGCTCTATATTGTAAAATAAGTATCTTACAAAAGAAACGAAACTAGAAATAAATGGAAGGAATAAGATAATTAATAAGGTGCAACCGGGAGAAATGTGTTCATTCAAAGGAAATTGGCCAATCATATATAATATTATTATTATTATAGGATATATAGTTATCAAATAAGATTTATTGATACGAATAATTTATCTTTTCGATACAAAAGAAATTTTTTAAAATTTTCTCTTATAATACTAAATAAGATATTTTTTAATTTTAAATTATTTATAAAATATAATAAAAAATTTATTTAATTATCTAAAATTTTCAAATTTTAAATGGAAGATAAATTCATATATATAATATAAATTAATTTGTTACTTGTGCAATGCACAGATTATCTTTATTTATTTAAATTTGTTTAGACATATAAATTAATATTATTTAATTATTTAGATATTCAATATATATGTAAACTACAAAAAATATAATTAAGTTATCAAAACATAACAAAATTCAAATTTTAATTAAAAAAATTTTAAAAATCAAAACATATAATAATATTTGAGGAAAAATAAAATATTCAAAAGATTTATACATAAATAATATTATTGAGTATACCAATAAAATATTAAATTGAAAACTAAAAATTTTATCACTTAAAATTAACTTTCTTCGATTTGCACCATTTTCATATTGTACAATCATTTTTATATATTTGTAAGTTAAAATAATTTTAAAATAAGTTTTATTTATTTCAAAAAACAATGATTTTAAATGTTTAAATAATATGCATGATAACTTACTTACATATATATTTTTTGCATGAATTTTAGTAATAACTTAATTTTCATCATCAATAAAATTTGTCAATTAATTATTATACGGGTTTTGGACTTTACATTTAGTATAAAATTGTGTTATTGTAAAAGTTGAAATAAAATAATTTTAAATTTACGTAATAGTACTAAATTTTAAACAATTATTTTAAAATTTTGTTATAAAAAGTTTTCAATTAAAATGTGTCAATTTCCATTCACAAGATTTTATAATCAATTTCAAAAATAAAAAAAAAAATTGCTTTTTCTTTTACTACTTACATTTTGCTTCCAAAAAAACTAATAATACTATAAAAGAATTAAATTTTAAAAAAATAAACATGATTTTACTTTTATATAAAACAATTATGTTAGAATTAGTATTTTATTTTAATAATTTGCCTTTATTTATAAATTGAAAAATAAATAAATAAAAGAAAATTGCAAGAAAATCAATAATTAAAAATAAACCTATAATATATGTTAGCCCTGAATTGATCCTTATTTTGAAATGATAAAACATTAAAGTTAAATAAACTTGATCAAGATTTTGATAAAGATTTATTTAGTACATGTTCTTAAGTTTTATATTTTGATACTAAATAAATAATATGATTTTCAAAGTTTAAACAAACATTTCTTTGTTTTCATATTTCTCAAACCAAATATACCTTTAAAGATTATTTATTTGAGCTTAAATGATAGTTCAATTGTTGTTTTTAAAGTGAATTTATTCATTTTAGACTTAATACAATTTTGACAATATTGATTTTGAGAAATAAATTAACTTAAGAAAGCTATTTTACAATAACAAAGTTTTTCAACATTGAATTTTTTTTTATTTTTCTGTATTAACTTACAAAGTCTTAATATTTGAATTTTATATGGTTGGAAAGCTCTTTGAGTCTGCTTTCTAATGGATTAAACAAAATCAAAATCCAAATTTTTTAAGAAAATATTTTGAATTTTTACTAAACACTCTGTAGTTATCAAAAAAACTACACAATGTGTAAATTTAAAAATTCACTATAATTCGTACACAATAAATTAGGTGATGAACTTTATATGGATAGAAAGCCCTTTAAGTCTAGTTTCTAAATCTTCAAACAATTTTCAATTTAGATTTGTATAACTCAAGTTATGATCAAATTAGTAAGTAGAGTATAAAATGGAAAACTACCACCCAGCATGGATAGAATCGATCCCCTCTAGAAGGGATCAATTGGTTTTCAAACAGAATGCTCCCATAACCAAAAATCCAGAAAAGGGATCAATCCCCTACAAAAGGGATCGATCGGTTAGGCTATTTTCAAAGAAAAATTGGTTCAAAACATGAACCAATCAATCCCCTAAGGGAAGGGATCGATCTCCTGAATAAATCATTCCAATAGCTATTTTATCAAGGATTCGACGGCTACTTTCACTTCTCAAACACTTCCAACAGTTACTTCTTCAATTTCTCTATAAATTGGGCTCTCTAATACACCAAGAAAATTGATGAATCAAGAAAGTAAGAGCCAATAAGCCACATTTTCATTCTCTTAAAGAATCAAGAGTTTTTAGAGCTTCAAAGTCCATATCTTTGTATTTATTGTATCTAATTTTTATTTGTTGTTCATTCATCATTTTCTTGTACTTAAACTTAGCAAACACTTAGCCTTAGAGAGGTTGTTCTATTGTTTACAAAATTATCTTTGATATACAAGAGTGGAAGATAACAAAAAGTGAGGTATCCTCTTGAGAGCTTTGTAGTAATATTGGGTAAAATACTACAAAATGGTAGAGGTTTCTATCTTAAGCCTTGGAAAGAAAAAGATAAGTTATATTTTCAATTCAAGAATAGTGGATTGAAGCCTTGTTGTGGACAACCAGAAAAAGAAGACATAGGTGCCTTGTGAAGAAGGACCGAACCTCTATAAATCATTGTATTTGATTTCTCTATCCCTATCTCCTTACAATTTATTGTTGTTTATATTTGATTTTAGATTCATTAATTGTTATTGTTTGCATTATATTTTCATCAAAAGTGCTTATTGTTTTAATTTTCATTAAACTATATTGAAATCATTTGTTTGAGAAGAATTTAAAGAAATCTAATTCATCCCCCCTTTTGGATTACCATCTAACTTATAAAGGTAACAATATATTTTCTAAATAAATAAATAAAACCAGCAAACAATGCATAAATAATTAAATCAATATTTTTTGTCATCAATTGTCAAAATATTTCAAATGAGTCATTATTGTGCTAGATCAATCTTCTTCCTCCACTTCAACATCTATTAATTGTTAAAAAATTTTTTATAAAATCCATGCATACACTTTTGAACAAAAAAAAATTTAAAATTTTCATAAAAATTTTAAAAATAAAAAATATTGATTTTAACTTTTAACTTGTGGATGCATTATTATAAAAAATATAATAAAAATTATATATCTCATATATCAAAAAATTATAAAAATATAATAAAAATTAAGTACAACTCACAAGTTAAAAAGTTATTTCCTTACAAGCATAAAGGTTAAAAAAATTGAGAAATAAAATTAACATTGAAAGTATGATAACAAATAAATTATGATCTTTTAATGTATGTGATATTTGGTCTTTTAAATTTAAAATACTAAAATAATAAAAGATTATTATGAAATCTCTAAAATAAAAATCATATTTTAAAATTTCAAATTTAAAATGACTTATATTTGAATTATTAAAAAATCTATTTTATAATATCACCATATTTGAGATTTTTAGATTTAAAAAAATATATATTTATATTATAAGAAAACCTATTTTAAAAGATAATATAATACTATATTTAAAATTTTTAAATTGAAAAAGATATATATTTAGATTATTTGAAAATACATTTAAAAAAATAATATATTTAAATTAGATTTTGTAGCTAGTAACTTAAAAATAATTGAATTGGTGTTCTATTTGAAATAAAATTATAAATTATAAATTTAAAATAAAAAATAAATTATAATAAAATTTTGAAAATTTTATTTTATTTAATTTAGATTTCATTAGTTATGTATATATATCTCTTTTTTAAATTTTAAAATATCAAAATTAGATAATTTTTACCTTCATAAAATTTTTATATTAATTTATTTTTTAAAACATTTTAAAATTTAAAAAGATATATATTATTATTATATTTTTTAAATTCAAAATATATTTATCAATTTGAAAGTTATCTATATACTTAATTGTCATGCAATAAACCTATAAATGGTAGTGTTAGCTCATTATTTTTTTTTTAATTTACAACTTTTCTATGAAAAGTATACTGTTATTTTTATAAATTTATTCTTATAAAAAATACTAATATTTATTTCAGTTCATTTTTATTTTCACACTTATTTACTAACTTTTTCTTTTATATTTTGATCAATAGTTTTGATCATTTATCACAAAGTGATGGTATGCTTATAGATATTTATTAAAATTCTTTTATTTTGCAAAAAGTTTATTAAAATATAACTTATTAGAATTTTGTTTCTTAAAATTGTATTTTTTTTATTCTTGGTGATTGTTTCTTGATTTTAACCTATTATCAAGATTTTTTTTTATTTTTTACATTTTTCATATATTTCAGAAATAGTTTACTTTATTATGAATTAGTTCTTGAGATCATACAATTTGATTATGATAAAATAAGTACTATCACTTTTAAAGGAAAATCCTCATCTCATTGCTTGCTTGGATACGTAAATAATTGTTTTGGATTAATTGATGAGGTATCGATGATAAAAATATGATTTTTTTTGCTTTTATTTTAAAATAAATGACTTAAGAGATGTTCAACTTGATTATATCATATATCATGTATAATCATCATTAGTTTAGAATTTATAATTATATACTTTCAATATTTTAAAGAATGTTGCAAGATAATTCATATATCAAAGGGTTTTATCTACTACTTTAGACTTTTTTTTCATTTTTATTATGTAAAAACATTTTTATACTTTATATATTTTCTCAACCACTTTAGATAATTCATAATTCATGAATCAAACACTTTAGATTTTTTTTCACTTTTTATCATGAATTAAACAAATTATAAATATATATATGCATTTTTAAAATAAAAACTTTAAGATCAAGATGTGAAATTATTTTTTTAAAAATAAAAAATTAGAATATATATTCTTTTATTAAGATAATATAAAAATTAAAATGAATCAATAAAATTAAAGTTATAAAAATATAATAAAAATATATGCATCACATAGGTTAAAAAGCTAGTATGTGTGTGTGTGTATATATATATTATAGGATACACATATACATGATATATATATATATATATATATATTATAAAATACATAGATACATGATAAGATTTGCTACATAGACATTTATGTGTATAATTTTTTTGGATAACGTGTAAGATAACAGTAAATAATCATATTATATTATCAAAATATTCAAAAACAAAAACCTTTCAAATTAGATCATTAAATCATAATAACTATTCAAATATTGATTTGAAAATGAATAAAAAGATATAAGATTATTCACTTTATTTAGTGTTATTCAAATCTATTTAAAATATTCAAATTTGTTTAAACTAATAAAAGCATTCATGATTACTATTTAAAATGATTTAAGGACTTAAAAGTTATTCATCTTAATCCAGCTTTAATTCAATTAAATAAACATATTAAAATATTCATTTAAATAAATGGATAAAAAATATTCAGTCATTTATATTTTAAAATATTTCATATAGAATTGAAAACATAATAAACTTTTTGCTATTCTAAATCTAGAAACATAATATTTTTGCATTTTCTTTTTTATATTTCTTCCCCATAACTCTTTTCTTTACTCATTTTCATTTTAGATTTCTTTAAATTCTACCACCAAAACTAAAAGCATTTTTTTTGTTTGAGGTATATGATTTATTTTTTAAAAAAGGTATTTCATTTCTTTATTTTCATGTAATTTTTAGTAAATCTTTATATCAATTTTACTATTCTTACTCTAAAACTCTATTCTATTACAATGATAAAAATTTTAAATTAGGGTTTTCTCATCATTTTTTTTAATGGAACTTTCAAAATATGAGTGTATGTATTTATGGAGAGATAAATGAGAAGGACTGAAGAATGGTTCAAAATTTGACAAATTTTTTAGGTTCAGCTCCTTAAATCATATTTTCGTTTTCAATTTCAAATTCTTTTATTCTTTTGATTGATTTTATTATTAAATTTTAATTATATTTTATCTTAAAAGATTAGTTTTTATTATAATTATTTTTGGTCTATAAACACAAATTACATTTGGATTTTATGTAAACCTTTTTTTTATATAAAAAAATCTTTTACTAATTTCCATTTGGATTTCTCTTTATAAAATGGGTTTCAAATTGGATATATCACAATGGAATAAACTCATTTAGAGGGGTTGTTAAACTCCATATAAGATAATAAGTACCTAAAAAAATTTTCCCTTTCCTTTTACCAATCAAGCAATCAAGTTTATGAAATGAATTTAATAAAAAACTTCAATGTCTTAAATACCTCCTAATATACTTTCCTAAATTAAGATAGGCATCAAAATGTTATTTGACAATTTTGTTGATAAATCATTTTTTTTATTTTGGAATTCTTAGATTATAAATTTATGAAATTAAAAAAAAAATTAACATTAAATCTATAAATTTAATGGAAAATGAAGAAACAAAGAGAGAAGAGATAAATACTTAAGTAATAAAAAAAATTTTGAACAAATAAAAATTTTACCAAGATTATTAATAAATTAAATTAAATATTGTTGTAAATACAAAAACTTGTGCATTACATGAGTAAAAAACTATTTAGAAAATTTATATTTTACTAAAATAGATAAAAATATAGTTTGAGTTGTAAATTACATTAGCAAAATCATGGTTTAGCCGAGCTTGGAGGTGATCCAAAGATCTTTACACTTTACCACACCATCACTACAAAAAAATTTTCATATACTAACGCTTAGTTATACTGATGGTTAAATTATGTTAGTAGAAGAGACTTTTATTGATGGATTTTTAATACCGTCAGAATATACCATACTTATACCAACACTTTATTTAACCGTCGGTATAAATAATTTTTTTTGGTGATATATGACAATCCGTCAGTATAAATATATTATATACTAACAGTTATGCTGTCAGTATGGGCTCAAAACAAAAAAAAACTATTGATTTGCAAAAATTTGAATAGGATTATTAAAGGCGTTTTTTGCTAAAAATATCTTCAATAATCCATTCAAAAAATTTTAGAAATGGATTATTGAAGGTGGGCATTTTCGACCAAAAACGCCTTCAATAATCCATGCAAAAAAAATTTTGTATAGATTATTTACTTATAGTCAAATTCCATCAATAAAAAAGACTTTTACTGATGGATTTTTAATACCTTCAAAATATACTACACTTATACCAATACTTTATTTAACTATCGATATAAATAAACTTTTTCTGATGGTATATGGCTATCCATCATTATAAATATGTTATATACTAATAGTTATTAATGTAACCATCAATATAGGCTTAAAAAAAAACTATTGGCTTACAAAAAATTGAATGGGATCATTGAAGTCATTTTTTGCCAAAAATACCTTAAATAACTCATTTAAAAAATTTTAGAGATGAATTATTAAAAGCGTTTTTGGCTAGAAACGTCATGAATAATCCCTTACAAAAAATTGAATAGGATTATTCAAGACGTTTTTAGCCAAAAATGACTTGAATAATCCGTTAACAAATATACTAGAGTAGTATAGTCGGTTAGAGCATACGACTATTAATCATAGGTTCAATCATTCCCTCTAGCATTTTGAGGGTTTTTCAAAAGATTATTGAAAACGTTTTTGACTAAAAATCACCTTGAATAATTTCCTTCAATTTTTATAAAAAAATTATTCAAGGCATTTTTTGTCAAAAATGCCTTGAATAATCTGTTAACAAAAACATTGGAGTAGCTCAGTCGGTTAAAGTATACTACTATTAATTGTAAAGTCGTAGATTCAATCCCTCCTTCTAGCATTTTGAAAGTTTTCCAATCAAATTGTTCAAGGCATTTTTGGCCTTACGTAGGTTCGATCCCTCCTTCTAACATTTTGAGGGTTTTTCAATCGAATTATTCAAACGTTTTTGACTAAAAACACCTTCAATAATCCATTGAAAAGCATTCAAAATACTAGATAGAGGGATAAAACTTATGACCTTATGGTTAATAGTCATATACTCTAACCGACTGAGCTATTTTAATGTTTTTGTTAACAAATTATTTATGATATTTTTGATCAAAAACACCTTGAATAATCTTATTGAATTTTTTTTAAGGGATTATTCAAGGTATTTTTTGGGTAAAAACACCATGAATAATCCAAAAAAAATAGCAAAGGATTATCAAGGTATTTTTGACTAGAAACACCTTAAATAACCCTATTGAATTTTTTGTAAGGGATTATTAAAAGCGTTTCTGGCTAAAAATACATTCAATAATTACCTCAACAAATTTTGGAAGGGTAAAAAACTCCCTCATAAAAAATTATTGAGGGGATTATTCAAGATGTTTTTGGCCCCAAAAATAATCCCTTCAATAAATTTTTATGAGGGAGTTTTTTGCCCTTCCAAAATTTGTTGAGGTGATTATTGAATGTATTTTTAACCAGAAATGCTTTTAATAATCTATTCTATAAACTTCTTGAATAATCCTATTAAATTTTTTGTAAGAGATAATTCAATGCGTTTTTGACAAAAAACGCATTGAATAATCCAAAAAAAATGGTGGGCTTATGAATTTAAATTGTTTTCTTTACCTTCACATCTCATCAACTCTATATACTTAATCTTAACTTTTCACCAACTCTCTCCACCTCTTATCAACTTTACAAACTTAAACCCATCGACACCCATTTTGTTTTAGAGCTGAATCAAAATTGAAGTATCAAAACTCTCATCATTTTCTCAAAGGTATTTTTTATTTTTTTCATTTCAATTTTGTGTCATCGAACATGCTTTTTTTTGTATTTTTGACTGTATTGAATGAATCTAGGCTCAGTTTTTATCCCTTCAAAAAGTAGAAAATGGCTAAAAATATTATTAGCGGCACTGTTTTTGCTAATGGAACAACTTCAATAGGAAAAACAAATGAAAACTTCATTTGTTATACTGTGGATTGGTGGTCTCTTGATAAATGTGACTATGGAACATATAGCTAGGGAGAACTTCTCTTTTTAATCTAATAAGCAACTTATCATTAGGTGTCTCAGATAAAAACATCACAGAAAAAAATAATTCTTTCTGAAATTTTAATGCCTGCTTCGCTTTTACAAGAATTTTTTTAAATAACAATTTGGTTGATTAGGAAATGAATTGTGTGACTCTAGCATTAGAACAAGAGTTGCAGCAGATCAATATGCATATGATGTGAACAATCTTTAAAAACATTGTTTAAAATATATATAGAGGATTTGAGGTTCAACCATTAGTAATAGCACTAGGAGGATTCTTTGATACAAATTTTGAGTACCATATTTGTAGACATTCAATCATAGATATTAAAATTCTTTTTTTTTAAAATTTGGTACAATGATGTTAGTTCTTAGCTTATTTTAAATTTGTGGATTATAAAACAATTTGGTTGTTATTTTATTTCAAATGTTATTACATATTTTTACTTTTTTGTATATTTTTACTTTATATGAAACCATATCATATTATGATTATAAATAAATTAATATTAATAATTCAAAATATAATTCAAAAAAAAAAGTTTTTACCAATGCCTTAAAATTTATACCGATACGTTTTACTATTAAAATATTTTAAACTATACTGACAGTCTATACTGATGAACATTAACTGTTAGTATAGGCAAAAAAAAATTAACACATAAAAGTCTATACTAATGAGTGTTAACCGTCAATAAAATGTATAACGATTTAACATACAACAGATGTTATACTAACAGATATACATTTATTGACGGTCTTGAACCGTAGGTATATCTCTGTAAGCTATTTTGATACCTTAAAAACTATTCGTATAGGTCTATACTGACAAGGGATATACTGACGGTTAAAAATTTATCAAAATACACATTTTGACCATTTGAATAGGGTTTATGGTGCTATACTGATGGATTTTAAGGTTTTACTGATATTTTCTTTAGCGTCACTATATGTTAGATTTCTTGTAATGCATCTTCCAACAACTTCTTTAGAATATAATAAATGGCATAAACCAAGTTATTGAATATGAGTAAATCATCAAAATTAGGGCATCAAATTAGGTATGTGCAACTCTAGTACAAGTTTAAGATGAAATAAGAGCTGAACTTCAGTCACTGAAAGTTAAAAAAGCCAATAAATTATAAATTTAATTTGTTTCATGCAATTACCTCTTTCTTGTTCTTATAAACTTGAGCACAATTGGTATATCTGTGTCTATGCGCATGAAAACAGAGCAATTGTTAAACAAACGATGATCACAGTAACAAATGGCGGTAAGATGACAATCGTTGGAATGAAAAGTGAAAATTAGGGTTTTAGGAGAAAATGAGAAGATAAAATTTGATTTAAGAAAAAGATTTTGAATTTGATTGGAGAAAACGAAATGTTTTGGGATTTTAGAGAAAGAAGGGAGAGAAAGTTATGGGTTTTTACTTTTAACCAACTGATGAAGACTAATGTGGATGAAGTGATAAGAACATCAAGAGATTTAAGAGTAATGGGGTGACAAGTAAATGTAAAATAAATCGAGGGTAAATAATATTATATACAAAGGCAAATATGGCTTTTATCCTTAAAAATTACATTTTAGAGGTAAAAATTTTATGTCTCTAATAATAAGTTATGTTATAATGAGATTGACACAAATCACTTTTTTTAATTAATTTTTTAAATTTTATATATTTTAAAAGATATTTATCATATATTTTTAGTCATATTTGTGAAATATAAAAATTTCATTGTGTGATAAAGTTATCTTGAAAGATTTAAACATCAAATTGATATCTTTTATTAGGTGTTTATAAAACAACAATTTATTATTATAATTATTGAAAAAAATGTTATTACAATTAAAATTTTAAAAAGTTGCATAAGATAATATTGGTCCTATATCTAACTTTTTTTCCTTATATTTTAGAAACCAAAATCATATCATATATAAATACCCCTTACATAAACATAGAGTTACCAACCCAACTCGCTTCGATGGGTTTCGTTCAGACCTGATTTCATAGGATTGATTTTTTTTTTTTAAATCGGGCTTTGGGTTGAGTCGAGTAATAATAGAAAAAAGTCAGGATCGAGTTTTAGACAAACCGACATGACATATATATAATTATTTTTAAAATTTTAATTTATATATTTATTTAATTTTATATTTATATTAAAAAATAATATTTTTATTTTAAAAATATTTTATTAATTTCGGGTCATGTCGGATACGGTTTATACAATATCGGATCGGGTTAGGTTTGGATATGAGAAAATAAAAAATTCTTTGGGTTGGATTAGGTTCGGAGTTAATAAATATCCATCTCGACCTAATTTGTTGCCACCTCTGCATGAATACATCATATTTCCATTTGAATGCTTAAAAATAGAAAAAGAAAAAAAATTTACTATAAATAATTAATCAAGAAAAGACCAATTATCATTTTCCCAAAAAAGAAAATGACAAAATTAGAATTCATATATAGTAAGAGTATATTTTCTTAATCAGGCTTTGTCTTTCCATCTTAAGCTTATATCACGTGGTCCTTAATTCTGATTTCTGATCAGTAATAAACTTCAGTAGTGGTGGGAAGAGATAATATAATATAATGAAAAATTAAAAATTAAAATCAATAACTAAAACAAATTTCAGTAAATGTACAAAATCTATGTAGAGGAATATGTCTTTAAAAATATTTGAAAAAAAAAAAGCTAAGTTCAAATAAAACTTAAAATACCTCTTTGTATTATAAAAAATTTGAGCTGTAATTGGAAGTATTTTGGATCAAAGACAATTATTTCTTGCTTAATAATGGTCAATTCAGCAAGTAAAATTGGTAAAAAAAAAATTGTAATCATAAAATAGTAAAGAAATCAAGAGTAGTTAGGAACGCTCAAAGGAGTCGAGCATGTGATATTATGAGGTTCTCAGCTAAAGGGCTCCAGTATTTGATTGATGCATGCATGGGATCAATCAGACCTTGAATCTTCAAAAGGTAAACTATTTGTCACTTAATTTTGTGTGAATTTTTATTTTGATCATCTAAATATCGATCTAAATATGAAATCTATTAACGCTTGGATTAAGCTCTCACTTGAATTGATAGCGCATGGCTTCTTAACAACATTGAAATGAAGAGGGCAGCACAAAAGAAAAAGAAACAAAAGTTGGAAAATAAAAAGGGAAAAGCAAGCTTCAAAAAGACAGAGGATCCTCTCCCCAATGGGGCCATGGCCCTTGATCCTTCTTCCTCTCTCCCAACTCAAGTAGCAAGACAGAAAACCAGACCAGCCAATAGTCCCGGCCAAATCTTCCCTGAAAAACCAGTTCTGAATATCAATTTCATATCAAGAATTCCTTTAAAGTATATAACGTCACTTTTTAGTTTCGTTTTTTCTTCTACCCAAGAAGAAGCTCTACCATACCTTTAATCCCCAAGACAAATTCCATTAGCATATTCCACCCAAAAACATACGTCGTTTAGCAAAGCTGAATTTCACTTTATTGTAAAAGCATAAGCATCTGGTACCCATTACCCACCGTTTGCACATTCTTCAACATACAAAAAAAAAAAAAAAAAACGAGAGAGAAAAACTTACAGGTTGGTAATGAAGTGGAACTTCAAATAAGATACTCATAACCCTGAACCGGATAGTGGTTATTGTAGCAATCTGTACTTGTGTCGAAACCATTTTTACATGCACAGACAAATGAATTACTAGGAGGAGAATATCCACAAATACCACCACTATCCTCACAAGTATTGCAATTGTTGTTCAAGTAATAATCATCAAACGCTCCATTTGTATACTTCAATGTCACCCCATACTGCCATTTGCTAGGGTCTGTCGGAGAATCCTGGAAGGAGGCAATCGGTGCATACCCTAAGCATTTCATTGCATGTAGGTCCAACTCACCTTTGCTGTTAAAATCTGCTGGCGAGTACACGCAGCAGGTGTTGGTAGGCGGGAACAGTGGGAGGCCGAGGTTGACGACGGATGGCAAGCGTAGATAGAGTCGCAGAGGTGGGAGGAGGAAGGATCACAGACAGGAGTGCCCTTGATGGTGAGGGAAGACGTTGGGGGAGTGCATGAAAGGAGGAGGAAAACTGACGGACCTAGCTGGAAAGGGCTGGCCCAGTCAAGGCCCAAGTTGGGTGATATTTGCATGGAGTTGCATGTGGACATGTAGGGTGGGGTGATGGTAAGGGTTAAATCTTTGTAAGATATGGAGGTGATCGGATGAGAGCCGGTGTGGGTTGTTAGCAGGAGCTGATTGGAGTTGCAGGTTACATAGGGTTGAAAGCGGGGTGAGCCGCAACCGTAGCCGGTGCCAAAGGGGTAATTAACCTGGAGAGAGCCACATGTGGACCGGCATCCTGAGTCTGAGGCTGATGAATTGTGCAATAGAGTGATCAAGAGGATGATGAAGGGAAGAGGAAGAATATCCATTCGCTTAAGCTTTTGATATGTAACTCCCTTAGACGAAAGGGAAATGAGTGGTTATAATGGGGTTGGGGGGTTTAGTCTTTTTGTTAGTTTTCTGAACTAGACAAAAACAGTTACTTTATGATGCAGGCACAAAAGAAGAAATCCAAAAATAGAAAAGGCAAATGGCTCGTCAATGCGTGCATTAGATTTTAATTGATCAGCTTTCTCTCTTTCACAGTCTATCTTTCAGATTAGGGTACCTGAGAGGTTTTTACCATGAAGCAAGCGCACGCCAAAAGGGATGACCAGAAATTGAATCTTTTCATTTGAGCATCTCTGTTTAACGTAATTATAATTATCTGACATGAATCTTTACCTTGCAAGTTTGCTTGGCTCAAAAGCCAAACTGCAGAGCCTTTGTAAGTGACCAAGTACTCTGAAAGCAGAGGTTCGTGGATTCAATTGATCGAGCTCGGATTCTTTCAGGATATATAAAAAGGGTGGAGCAATTTTTTCTTGGCAAACAAACACAAATTAATTACGTGACTTTAAGCATTGCTTCGTGATTAATGTTAGGCATGGATATATGGCTTAAACAAGACATTCAATTTATACAATAACTTTTACCATGGTTTGAATACCTTGAAGCTGACAATTCACCCAACCATCTTTACTTCGAATTAAATTACCAAAATAAATTTATAGCAATGTAATTTTTATTTTTGGGTACGATTACAGCATGGTAATTTTCTTTTGGGCACGATTACAGCATGGTAATTTCAACAATATACACAAAACTCATGTTTTTCTTTTCCTTTTTTGGTTTTGTATCTGATTCATATACTAATAGTTTTAATGATTTACTATTCAAATTTAGATTTAATGATTTGTTTATTTATATTATAAAATATTAAATTTTATATATTTATATCTTATTTTTTATAAAAATTACGTATCATAATTTATGTTAACATAAAAAAAACATATTTTTTGATTTTGTTAAAATCATATATAATTATTATTAAAATTTTAAATCATATTAATTTCGTATCTTATTTTTATATTATATTTATATTATATTATCATATCTTATTTTATATTATCAGATCTATTCAAATTAAAACTAACTTATTTTCAATATAAAAAAAAAAAAAAAACTAGCCGGGGAACATCTCTGACTAATTAATTTTGCATTAAGGCTTGAAAGAAACATACTCGGTATATTTGTGGATTAATTGTGAACAAAGAATACTAATGTATTTTAACGTTTGATTCGATGGTTAATATGTATATATATATATATATATATATATATTTGTTATTAAGAATATTCATAAGGAAACATTCCTCCATAGAAAATAAAAACATTTCTTCCTCTTAACCCGTGTCCCCTCAATTAAAATTTATTAAGATATTTCGATAAATGTTAATTAATAACTGTAGATACAGATTTAAGATATTATTTAAAAAATTACATTTAATGTATTATTTTTATCTAATTTTAAAATATATTATCTTTGTTACTGTCAATAGTCAGTCGTTAACATTTTTTATAATTACTTTATACGTTTTTTTAATTTTATAAAAATAATTCATTAAATAAATATTCATTATCTATATACCAAAAAAAATCATATATAAGCAATTTATAATTTAGATATATAATTAAGGTAATCTAATTGATATAATTAATAACTGATGACTTGATTTTTATGAAAATATATTTTTTATTATAATAGCTTACTTTAATATTTGTTAATTTAAAGTAACAAAATGACAAAATTTTGATATCAATCCGACGGTGGAAAATCTAGGTTGCAAAATGATACCAACCCACCAAGAAAATCAACGAATAAAAACTTTAAAATTGGAGTCCCTAACCTCATCCTTTACGGTTCCGCCTTCTTGTGTTCCTGTTTTTCCTTCTGTGACAAACCTCACCAAATCCTCTCTCTCTTCTTTCTCCGGAGTGGAAACCTCTTTGGAGCCAAAGAAGGTTCGCTTTTTCGCTCCTTATTTTTGCCCTAATTTTGCATTTAATTTTCCGATTTTTATTTCGTTTTTGCTTTAAAATCGGCATACCAGTTTGTTTTAGCTCTTCAAATATGGCATACGTATTAAAGATTTTAATATTATATCAATTATCTGGTTGCTTCTTATTGTCATTTCATGTATTTTTTTTAATTATTATGTTCATTTTATTTATATATGAATTTTATTTGGCAGTTTTGCTTTTTGAATGGTGGATGGTTAACCCTAGTGGATAGAGAATTTCAGAGTACTTTGATTAGCATTTGGATGAGTAATTTTATTTTCTTTTTGGAAACTTCTTTTAATTTTTCGCTAACAAAAGGAAGAAAGAAATTGTTCTTTGTTTGGAGTGGTTAGTTAGTAGAAATAACTTGGAAAAAAATGTGTTTCAACAAGCGTGGGCAGTTAAATCTTTAAGGAAATGAAGATACGTACCTAAACGAAACTAACTTTTGAAGGCACAAATTCCGAAAGGAATGCATGTTGGCCTTGAAACAGTGAATAATAACATGTGTTTGATGCTGTCTAAACAGAACCTTTGTTTCGAGGTCAGAAAGTGTTTAGCAAAATTTTGCCTGATGTTGCTGTCTTTGAAACTAGTTTGTTAGTCTGGACAAAGCATGGCATTCGAATTTGGAAATCTAGCTGCTGGTTTCTAGTTTGGTTATTTAGGCTTTTGCTCCGTTAATGGTAATTGTGGCTTTATTGTAGTGTTAAAATGCTGTGTTCATCATAACAATCAACGAAATACATCGCCTTTCCAATAGTAGCCTATATTTTCCATAGAGCAATTTAAATTACAATTTTGGATTTATTACACTGAGCATTGAAGTGTGAAGTTCAATATTAAGATTCTACCAGTTTAATTGTATTTTATCTTATTTATTCTTGTTATCTATATGATAATCATTTGAGTTGATGTAAACTATGATCGAAGGAATAACCACTGTATCCTTTGGCATTAGTTTTGTTTGAAACTGTTTTGGTATTAGATCATTGATCCATGAACTGGATGCCTTATTTATTTTATTATCTTTTTTTCTTGTAAGGAGGCGCTGTCTTGATCTTAGTTCATTTCATGGTGCAGTCAATCAATTCTGAGTTTTCACAGATTGTATTCGAGGGTACACTATCCTCATATCAAGTTTTTCATATTTTGTCATTGGAGGGGGTACACTAAATTTGAGTTTTTATCTATTTCAGCCTGCCAAAGGCCATCCAACATAAATTTATGAATCAGGTCCTCTATCCTCATATTGGATGGCCTGGACCTGGCAATTCGTGTCACTGTGTCGTGTAAAATACTGTCTTTGTATTGTGTTTTACATGAAATCCCGTGTTACAATTCGTGTCGATACAAAAACATAAAATATAATTTTTTTGGTTTTATTAAACATATTAATGGTTTTTCTAAAGTTTTAAGCTGTGTTATCTTCGTGTTCTTTATTCGTATCATTTTCATATCGTGTCACTGTATCATGTTTCAGATTGCCAGGTCTAGATGGCCATTATACCTTGTGGAACCACATGGGTTGCCCAGTGGGGTATTCGTCCTCAGTTCAGTGTACGATCGTTTGTCCCAAACCGAATAATGACGGCCCAATCAGGGTAAGTTTTCTGCTTAACTCTTTTTATGTATCGAAGTGGAATTGCTGAATTTGATTCTGTCTACAATTATTTTCTCCTAGAGCTTTATATGTATGTGGAGTTGCTGAATTTGCAATGTCAGTACTGGTTATGGTTTTTAATTTTATGGTTTTCTCATCAGTGCGCATGACATTTTCGAATTTTTTGGTGCATAGCATTTTGGTGAACATAATGATTAGATGGGAGGATTTACCCCCTTTTTTATGTCTTTTACTAGGCTATATTTGTAGTTTTAATTAAAGAGAAAGGACAAATAAAAAAAAGTGGAGTGTATTACTGCAAGCCATAATAGTTTATTTGTTGGTATTTATGGAATAATAATTTATGCATTTATTACCCTTATGCAGAGTAACAAGTGCAATAAGTTATTTGGGATCACGGAGTTCTAGCTTCTTTTCACGTGATTCCTTACCATTGTTATCCTTGGTGGGGTCATCTCGATCATCACATCGTCGTAGGGGGGCTCAGTTCATTGTTAGAGCTGAAAGTGTGAGTATAAACTTCCAGTTTCTTTTACTTTTTTTTTTTTTGGTGAAAATGGAGCCTGTAATGGTTTTTCCAACATTTTATTATATCGTTTTGAAAGTTTCAGTATGCATTTCATTTGTTTATTGCTGTTTGTTGGCATCTCACCCACTGTTCCATTCTCAATTTAACATGATAATGTTTTATAATAAGCAGGATTATTATACTGTCCTTGGGGTTTCAAGAAATGCAAGTAAATCTGAAATTAAAAGTGGTATGCTGACGTAACCTTACCTTCTTTGGTGACTGTTCTGTTCTATTCCTTGTATGATTGTTTATTGCATTTATGTGCTTATTTTGGTTTGCTAATCCATTTCCTATTTGTGGTTTTGCACATTATTGAAGTTTGCCTGACTTTAAGTGTTTTTGCATGCAAAGTTCTAAAACACTGTTGCACAAGCTTTAATTTTAGGGGAGGGTAGGTGTTAATGTCATAAATCAAAGAGAATTTGGAAAGGATGGATGGATGTGAAGAGAGATTAAGATGCAGTTGAGGATATAAGTAGTAGGTACACATAGCAAGCATGTATAGGGGTTGAAAAAATCATTCCATTTTTTTTTTTTTGGGTTAAGGTAAGGCATGTACTTACTAATAATTCAAGGGGAATAAAATGAATGCTTGCAAGTCTCAGAGAGAAATGTAAGACAATGGGTCAAAATGGTTGAGTTGACAAGTGATATTCACATGTAAGGTTCCTGCTAATCAAAAGGAAGCTTCTTTTAGGTTTCTCAACTATTTTGAGGAAAATTTATGGTTGTCTTGTTTGATTGGAGCTTCAAATTGTTGAATTGTAAACTTACGTATATGGACAAGTGATTGATCATTATGTAAACTAGATTCTCTTTTTTGTCATAACTCATAAGTACCCCAAAACTAAACTTAGTTGTTTCTGTTGCTACTTTCTGCTTTTATCTACTGTATTATATTATCTTATTGTTTTTGAATTGTTATTTTACAGCTTATCGGAAGCTTGCTCGGAATTATCATCCGGATGTGAATAAGTCAGTTGATAACCTTGAACCTCTTTCCTTTTATTTGTGATTGTGTGTATGCTACACTTGTGTACATTTCGTTATATTTGAGTTATTTGATATCAGATGGTAAATGTATATTTAATGGGCAGAGCTAGGAAAACTTGAACTTTAGTTGCAAGCGGATCAGATAAAAGATGCAAGTTGTAATTATTTGAATTTTTGTGGTATTTGATGTGATGCAATTCAAGACATCTGCTCACTGGAATTTAAGCTAAGCAGACAGAAATAAATAATGATGAACATATGAAATGGCTAACTATTTACCTAGACAACGCATTAGGAAAAAACCTGTGTGAATATTTGGGCCATAGTGTTGTGGTTAGTCTCTGAAATTATCAATGTTTCTTTCTCTAATTTATTCTCGTTATTTTCTTCTTTTCCATTTTTGGAGCTACTGGTGGTACAAGTTGTTTCCTGTAGAAGTGACCACAATGATATTCAGAAAAATGGCTTCTCTCACTCTGTTTGAATAATAGCAATTAGCTTCCGTATGATGTTGTCGAATATAGGCTTCATTAGTCCTAGCATGATGCTGTTGCTAGGGAAATTCTGTAAAAAGGCAGGTTAGAGTTCCCTGAGAGCATATTAATGAGTTGGATTGACATCCACTTATTTTTTATTTAATATCCTCATCCCAGGATGGAGGAATCTGCTTAATGTTTCTGTAGATGTATCACACTTTCACCTTCTTTTGAGTATTTGAAGTTGCCTAATCATTTTGTCATTTGAGAGGTAGAGGAAGGAATGTCTATCTACTTTATATCCTAAGCAGGGGCTTAAAATAAAAATTGATAGTACCTTTATCCAAACTGAGATCTTAAATAATGGTTAGAAGGAGAATGTAATTGCTGAAAGAAAGAGAAAATGGAATAGTAGTCATAGATTTCCCGAGTTAGATATTTGTTGAGTTTGTATTTATATATTTCTTAATGTGATTGCTGAAAGAGAGAGAATATAGAACAGTTTTTGTAATTTTCTGACTCTTAGTCTAATTTACCATCTTCTGAAGTCTCTCAAAATAGTTTGTTGTTTTATGTTTGTTTTGCTAGTTGAAATATTTCTTTAATCTAGATATGTTTGCACAATAATGCTTTTTTGTTTTTTTTTTTCTGTTTTGGTTTCATTTCTTCCCTTTCTGATCATTATTTGTTATTCTGCAGAGATCCAGGGGCAGAGCAGAAGTTCAAGGAAATTAGCAATGCATACGAGGTAAGAGTTCTATGTTGTGCTTATATTTGGTTTCTTTTATTTGACCAAAATGCATCCGTTCCTATGTTCATATGATATGTGATCCTTGAGACACAATATATTGCTTAGGTCTTGTCAGATGATGAGAAACGACCTGTATATGACAAATATGGGGAGGCTGGACTTAAAGGTGCGGGTATGGGAATGGGGGTAAGTTAATTCTACTGTTGCTGAATAAGATCACTCATTTCTCAATTATTCTCCTTGGATTTTCTCAACATCTTGCTGAATAATTTTTCAGGATTTTAGCAATCCTTTTGATCTGTTTGAGTCACTGTTTGAGGGCATGGGTGGAATGGGTGGCATGGGCATGGGCATGGGCATGGGCGGAAGAAGTTCCATGAATAGAGCAGTTGATGGGCAGGATGAATATTACAGTCTCTTATTGAATTTTAAGGAAGCAGTTTTCGGAGTTGATAAAGAGATTGAGATAACACGATTAGAAAGGTGTGGAACTTGTAATGGGTCAGGTGCAAAACCTGGCACAAAATCATCCAAATGTACTACATGTGGTGGGCAAGGCCAGGTCGTCTCATCTGCAAGGACTCCATTGGGTGTCTTCCAGCAGGTAATGACATGCTCTTCTTGTGGTGGGACGGGGGAAATTTCTACCCCTTGTAATACGTGTTCTGGTGATGGGCGTGTAAGGAGAACGAAGAGGATCAGTTTGAAAGTTCCGGCTGGTGTGGATACTGGTAGCCGTTTAAGGGTTCGGTCTGAAGGAAATGCTGGAAGGAGAGGTGGGTCTCCTGGTGATCTCTTTGTGGTTATTGAAGTTATCCCAGACCCTGTGCTAAAACGTGATGATACCAACATATTGTATACCTGCAAAGTGTCGTATATAGATGCAATACTGGGAACAACAATCAAGGTTCCAACAGTGGATGGAATGGTGGATTTGAAGATACCAGCTGGGACCCAGCCAAACACCACCCTTGTAATGGCAAAGAAAGGTGTCCCTGTTCTAAATAAAAGCAACATGAGGGGTGATCAGTTGGTTCGCGTGCATGTTGATATTCCAAAACGATTGAGCAGTGAAGAGAGGAAGCTTGTTGAGGAGCTTGCCGACTTAAGCAAGGCCAAGACAACAAGCAGTAGGAGGTAGTTTTGCTGAGTTTAGGGTATACACCAATTATGTGCTATTTGCGCTGGAAAATGTATTCACCAATCACCATCCAGTGGTCGCGGCTTCCGAAGATGGAAATTACAGTACATGCAGTTCTCAAATGCTTCAACTGCTAAAGGAGAAAGCTGCTAAATTTTGTTCTCGTTGGTAAGATTATATTGTGATAAACTTGTCTCGTCTAAAGAAATCTCAAGGTAAACAGGGAGGTGAAACAGGAGATGAAGATTAGAAATAACATCACTCTCTGATTTTGTTTTGTACTTTGACTGTTGTCTTTTATTAATTATTCTTTTAGATTGAACTAAAATTTAGGCAAGAATGTGACCCTTCCATTTTTTCCCTTTTTTTATGAATTTTGATGAATGAATAACGAATTTAGTATATCCAAATTAGGGACGTCAAGGGGATGGGTTAAGCATTTTTCGTCCCCTTTTTTCTTTTTTTCTTTTTTTTTTTTCAGTTTCGCCGTTCTCATACTCATTTATGGGTAATTATACTCATTTTTAGTTCCGTGAGGAAGGATTTAAGGGGCACATGGAATCTATACTTGTGGTTTTTTAAAAAATTTAAAAAAATTTGTTCTTAGTATCTATGATTGTGGAACTGCTTTTACTAAATGCCAATGGTAAATAAATGAACTAATGTTTTTAGTACCTCCACTAAAGCATCCTCAAATTTGCTAAATGCTGTTAGCTCGATTGGGAGGGAGAGAGAGAAAGAAAATAGGGACAGATAAATTAAATAGGGAAGGTATGAACAAAATTTTGAAACCCTAATTGAATAACATAATAAATTTATATTTTAAATATATAAATATATATCAAGTATGGATATGAGACCATAATATTATATGTTCATATTTTATATTAGATGGATATTTCAAAACATATGTCTTTGAAATTTGAGCATTCGGCTCCTTTCCTATTAATTTCTCAATTGGGGAGTTATATTTTAGGCTGGATGAGATACTATCTCATTAAATTTAAGATCTGTGGCTCTAAAATTATATACATCATTAAAGTATTTGAGAACAAATATTATGATTGCAACAATTGAGAGCAACATTTTTTTTTATAATAAAAATCACAATTTAAAAATAAAAAAAAATTAGTAAGTATTGAAATTTAATTTTAAATTTATCATTTATCACTTCTTAAAAATAAATACACAAATCAATTAAAATATATCCAAAATTTGAACTCAGATTAAGAACTATAGTTGCTCAGAGCTTTCTACTTAGGCAGGGAAATGAATGTTCATGTAATGTTGGGAGCCACCTATTTTGGAATTCTACAGCCAACCAACACATATTTGTACAACACACTTCCAACTTTCAATCCCAATCAAACCCTCAGCTCCCATGGTCAACATTTAATTTGCACTTTAGATATTTAATCAAATGACATCGATTTTAATTGATTTTACATGATGATTTCACTATAGTCAAAATGTCTAAATATTTAAACATGGCATTTTTCTTTTGTTACATATAAGACTATAGTTAAAATTTTATATACAAAATTCATCATATTTCACTATGATTATTTATTTTTGAAAAACTTTTAAACACTTACTTTTATTTCTTAATTTCATTGACAATGATGCTTAAAAACAGATAATACATACCACGTTATAAGATTAAGTTCATAAATTCTTGAATTATAGATTTTTTATTCAATAATTAATGAATATATTCTCGATTCGGTACTTACTACATTTCATATCCATTTGTATTCGATTTTTTGAAATAAAAATAAGCCACATTATAAAATTTAGGGACCACTGTAATTAAAGTGTGATTTAATAGGAGACCAGTAGAGCAGAGTCACAAGAGATCACTAAATGCTCAAGAAATAAACAAAGGAACAACGAAAGTGAGCTCCACCAAGATCTCTGTTTTAAAGCGTATCTATTTGTACGGATGCACTTCATTTCGGCTTTTGGATTTTGCAAGAACTGCCTTGTCGTTACAAATGTTTCTGTAATGATGCTATGATTTGATTTTTCTTTTTGTGTTTTTTCCCCCCCAACATATTTATTAATGCTTATATGGGGACCATTGACAAATGTGTGTATGGTCGCAGCATTTTGGCAAATTGATGGGGATTTGGGAGAGAAAGAAAATGGAGGGGGAAAGGACATGAGGAAGAGATGGGTGATGATGGGTTGATGGCCTCCATGAAAATCCCGAGAAGATGAGGGGAAAAAGGCCATGAAAATCAAAAGCTTCAGAATTAATGAGACAATATTGACAAACCATACTCAATAATAAAGCAAACGAGTCAAAGAAGAAAAAACTCACGGGCACTGTTGCCAGTTGCAACTTCACTGTACATGATTATAAGAAGATATTTTAGTTAAAGTGCTGAAAATCTGCAAAGAATCCCAGGAATCCACGAACACCCCCCCCCCCCCCCCCCATTGAACAATTTATTTTTAAGGGTTTACAAGATATAATAATCAAAAGCTTAAAACCAATGAACAGTAATTAGATTTTTTTAAGGGTTGTAAAAGCGATCACCACAGCGGCATTTCCAACCAAGAGGCTTGTAGTTGGAGTATTGGTTACCTGATGGGTCAAAAAACTGCATGGAATTAGTGATTGCCTTGCTTAAACCTGGTTGAAATCGGTCGTGGCTGGGTAATGTAGGAACTTGGACTGCCATGCAAGGATGGCATCCGTTGCATTTGTTGTGGCAGCTTGGAGGAGTTGATCCCAACATTGTTTTCTCCTCAAAAGATGGAACCTGTTGAAAACCCAATACCAGTACCATTGTTAAATTAATCAGAGAACATGTAAACATGGGAAACAAAGAGAGAGCTGGGGCTTCAATGCTAACCCAGTCAGGGGAGTTTGGAGGCTGCGGCTGGCGAAAGGAAGAGGCTGGAGAAAGAAGAAGATGAAAGCAAAGGGAAATAACTAAGGTAGATATGTAAAGGGAGAGAGAAACAAGTGAACTCATAATGATCATGAAAGGATTTCATGTAACCATGAAGTCAGTACCAGTAACACGAGTTTTCCCTCCCAAAACCAGCTTTGACCAAAACCCAAGAAAGCAAAATAAAAAGATGAAAGAAAAAATCAATGGAACTCAACCTGCATGTACATAGGAAACCAACCTACCCCTGCTGCAAAAGGCAAAGGGAAGAACCAAAAAACCAAAGCAAGAAAGAGAAGGAAGTGAACTGAACAGGTTGAGTAAAAAAAATTTACGATGCTATTATTAATAATATTGGGTAGCTTAGCAATGAGACGAGTGAGTACGAAGGAAGAGAAGGGTAATAAATTTGGGGTATGTGGCGGTGGTCTGACCTAAATGTGTGAAAGAGAGAGATAGGTGAGTGTGGCAGAAGAGTGAAAGGAACAATACAGAATAGGCAAACAAATTGGGATAATCCACATCAGAAAGGAAGGGGACCCAATAGGCCTATTTTTATCTTTACTTGATTGGGGTCTTGAGGAATGGCCTGGCTAATTGCAGCTGTTTAGAAAGCAAAAGGCTGGATTGTGTCTGAGTTTGGATGAAAATTGAAAAATAATGGGGGCCGGAAAGCAGGCAGTGGTTAATTTTCAGCATTTAATAACTGCAAGACTCATTTTTGATTCCCAAGTGTGCTTCAAAATTTTAGATTATGTTTGACTGCGACTTATTGAAACTTTCATTGTCACAATGCAGAGTGTTAATGAAATTAAAAATGAAAAAAAAAGGTTCTAATTATCCATTATCAAACAAGACAATCAAGCAGTTTCTCACAATTCAATAGTGAAATGATGTATTCACTTGAAAACTTTTACCAAATAAAAGAGAGGATGCTTTTTCAAATTGATTTTTGTTTTTAAATTCCAGCAATCACTAGTTTGAAACGGGTTTAGAGTCCCTTTGGCCACATGATAGGAGTTTTTCATTTTATTTGGACGGATAATAAAATTAATTATAATGAGATTAAAAATAATAAAATTAAAAAAAATTTTAAAAAAATTTATATTAAATAAATTTTATTAAAATTAATATTTAAATTTAATTAATGATACGATGGATGCAATCGTAAAAACGGTTAAGTTCAATTGGACAGTTAATATCATTTTATAATTGAAATGTAGCTGTGGCGCGTTGGGAATAAATCTCATGGTGCTGACCTGGGTTTATCATTTGAACATGAGTTGCATTTAGGCTTTTCCTAACTTCTATTTTTTTGTCTTGGCCCTAGGATGAGTGCAAGCTCTCAAAATCACTTAGGACAAAGAAATTAAAGAAAAATATTAGTGCTAATCCATTACTTAAATTTTAGTAACGTTGGGACAAACAATATATTATCAAAATTTACGTCACCTGTCACTTTTTTTTTTTGCTTTTTTATTTTTTTTCTTTTTTTGTAAAAATTTTTTAGATTTAATAAATATTTTTTATTAATTTTATTTTTTAAGTAGGATTACTTTACATCAATTTTTTTTTTATTTTTACTTTTTTACAATATTTTAAATTTATTTTTATGAGATTTATTTGATATTAAAGATATGTGGTGTGTTTGCTTTTTTATGATTTACTAAGGGCATTTTCTATGTCAAAGTTATTTTTTTAATCTATTTTTTTCTTTTTTTATCATTTATTTATTTTATTTTAAATATTTATATACTTTTATAATATTTTACCTTAAAATGGGTAAAATGGTTATTTAATCATTTTATTTTCAAATAATATACCTTGGAATTTTTTAAAGATAAACGAGTTTAGGTTAGAAGCATATTTAAAGTACTTTCTTTTGAGCTATTTTGATGTATATATAAAATTTTATATTTTATTATTTATTTAATTTTATAAATATATATACATAAAATATGATAAGATAAGATAATATTATATATAAGATTATATTAAATAATATCATTTTATTTTATATTTGATATATATATATATATAAGAATTAGAATAGAATAATTTATTTATTTATCAAAATTATTTTTTCTCAAAATTTATATAATTTAAATTATTAATATAATTTTTAAGGATAATATTGGGTAAGTAAGTTTAATCTTATGAATTAAAAATAATCTTTTTCACTTATGAAGGATTGAATAATTCTATATCAAAAAGAGATTAATTCTCCTTACAATTTCTATATATTTTTCTTTAGATACAAATCAAACAAGATAAATAATAATTATTATTTTATTCTATCAATAATCTTATATATCAAACATGACTTATATATATATTATATTAATAAAATTATTTTTTATCTTATTTTAATAAATTAATATTTTAAATTTAATATAAGGTGTCAATGTAACATCTTCTATAAGCTTTTTTTCTCATTTTTAATTTTCATTTTTTTCAATCTTTTTGTTTTTGATTTTTTATTAGATAAATTAATAAAAAATAAAACCAATTAAAATTTTCATGTATCATTCTTATTTATTTATTTTTATTTTTTAATTAAATCAATTTTATAAAAATATACGATGATTAGAGATAATTAAACAAAAAAAAAATCCACCGCCACTTTTTTTTTTTTTTTTTTTTGGTAAAGTTGGTACCAAGCTTTATATTAGAAATTAGACGCTAGCTCATCTCTTGTCCTTGAACGTTAGGTGCTTCACATTAACCTTCATTGAGCACCGTTCTGCGGTGCGCGACTGTACTGTAGTCAGCGACATCTTAGGTGTGCGACAATGCGGGACATGTTCAACCGTCCGATATTTGAGCTGGAATTTTGACGGTTGATGACAATTTGCAATAATGTTATAATGGGGGAGAATTACAAATTAGAGCAATACACAGTCGTCCGACCATACTATCTTAATAATATTTTAAATGATTGCTGACTCATTTTATTTGGATTAACAAATAAAAATAATTTTTAGATAATCCAGCTAGACAAATTCCCATAAACAGAGAATGATAATCTTGTTTTCCAATTAAACCAAGAAAAATGTTTTGAAAAATAAAAAGGAATTCATTCAGATTTGTACAAAAAAAAATGAGCCACTTCGTGGAAGATACTTGCCAAAGCAACGCGTGAAACTCTCAGAAAAGTGGCAGCTAGCAGGGGCTCTCAGGCTGAGTGGGGGGTGCGCTGGCTGTTGTGAGTTATTTTCTTCAGCAGTTTCTCATCTCTACGTTTCCTGATTTGTCGCTGTGATTTTTCTTTCTTCAGTACTTTTTAATCAGATGCACTTGTTGGTGAATCTGCAGCAAACAGTAACATAACATATCTCCACAACTCTCTCTCTCTCTCTCTCTCTTTCTTACTTTGTTTTTATGTAGAGAAGAAAAGAAAGATCTTGGCTTAGCTGTTGGCAGAGAAGTATTCTTTCGCTTTTGAGGTTAAAATATTTTTCCAGCATATCACCAGAAAAATGTGAAAGCAAAAAAAAAAAAAAAAAAAAGAAACAATAAACCTTTTAACTTGTTACATGGTAGTTCCATTTTTTTTTTTTTTCATTTTATGGAGCATACATTTTTTAAGGAAGAAAAGGAAAAGCTGATGATTAATGTGCAACTGCTGGTTGCTGCTAGCTTCAGAAGACTTGTCATACTGAGGTTACATATGAGAATAAGATGGTACAAAGTGGTTCACATGTGATCAGATGATCAGATAGATTCAACGGTGTTGATTTTCCAATGCCAAGCTTTTTAATCAATAAAAAAATTTCTTGATAGATTGGAGATGTACATGAATTTATCAGTCCTTATATGTTATTTAAATCATATAAATGCTTCCCAAATTTAGAATGAATAAAATATATACATACATCTAATGACTTATTACATTATGGGACGAGGTAGCTGACTTTGCAGGAATCTTGCTATATAATATGAATTATCCATCACCAAAAAGTGTTAAAAGAAGAATATGAATAAGGGCTGAGCCTGGGTGTTAAAAGTTTTTGGCATAGTGGTCCTCCATCCGAACATCATTACATGCATGTATCAAACATGGTGTGAAAAATTGCAAATGGCAGAGTAGATGGTACATGCTTTGTGGGAGGAAAGATGCTGATGGCAGCTGCATGCTGTTGCTGTTGGATGTAAAAGATTAAAGGTAGTTCAAAACGTAGCAGCAGTGATTACTCAGCTAGCTTTGTTCCTGTAGGGACCCTCAATGCCTTTCTAATCCAACTGCTCTCGGCCTCGATTCGATTCAGTATGGTTCAACTTTTCAGTCTACATTTCGTGCCCAAATTAACTTATGGAGCCCAAAAATGTGCTTAGTCCAAATCCGTGTAGGGTTAGATATATGAAGGTTATACCCTTTCTCCTAAACTAAAGGCTTCTTATGAATATTGTGCAATTAAATTAGATGATACAAACAAAAAAAAAAAGTCAAAAACTCTAAGTTGTTCATTCAGTATTTAGACAGTTGGATCGATAGAGATCCTCATTTACAATCAGAGGTGGAATACTCCATGTTCCAAGAGGGTGTTCTGAAACCTTGCCACCTGAAAATTCCAGAAGTAATACATAAATGCACCCAGGACAAAAGATGCTGAACTTTCATATCCAACTTTAAAATGTTTGCAAATCACCTTCTTTAGTGGCTTCTTCACATCTTCTCTGGTATTTTGAGGACAGATGAGGATCCAAACTTTTCAATAAATTGTCATACCTCTCTTCAGCATCTGTTATGTATTTTGCCTGAAGGAAGACAATTTTTTTTTTTTTTTTGTCAACCAAAAAGAAAAGAGTTCATACGTGAGACTAGTCTTTTTAACAGTGATTGGATTTTGAAGGTAATTCAGTAAGAGAATCATTCCATTAAATAAATGAGGTTGGGATTAAAAGTTTGTTTCAAGAAATAAGGAGAATAGAATTCACTGATCAATCCATATGTCTAACATCCCACTTCACATCTATATTCCATGTGAATAAAACAATAATTTCACCACTCAAAAATCAAACCTTAAAGCCTATTGAATAATTTCTTTCACAGAATGGTGTCAATGTCATACTCACCAACATAGTTGGGGCCGTTGAAGGTCCATATATTTTGACAAACATGCGCAAAATATTGAAATTGTTTTCTAATACGTCATCCTGCAGTGAACCCGCAAAAATTATAAAACAATTGGATAAATGAAATGGAACCATGTAGTCAAAACAAAGAAAAACCATCAAAGAACCAAAGTACCTCATAGTCAAACCTGGAGCATCATTATATCATGTGGGAGTTGAGTAAAATTGACACCATGCTTGCAGCATATTATTACGAAAATGAATGATAACATCAGTTCCTGAATAACAATGAAAGAAAAAGGTGCAAGAAAAAAGAGACCAAAAGTAGTTGAACATTGAGTGTATCGGAGCACTTGTGCAGGAGCCATTGGAGTAAACACACACACACACACAAAAGTGGAGACTTGTAAGCCTTATATGCATTTGTCTGCAGTCAAGCAAATGCCTCTTGAATGGTCAAAAGTAGGCTCCTGCTAATTTGCATTCACTGACTTGGACCAAACCTAGAAGGTTTTATACCCATTTCTTTCACTAAAAATTACATGATCCAAAATGGAAAGGGTCTATACCATTGAAAAGATCTTAAATCTAGGTAAAATCAGAAAACAGAAAGGAAAAATCACTTACAGGTCATCTGATATTTCTACCAGGAATTCAGAGACAGACAGGAATTCCATGTGCAAGTCATTAACCTTTACAACAAATTCAAAGAAAATACATTTAGCCTCATGTAACATAAGTTACAGAAATGAAATATGGAATGCAAGATAGATCATGTTAGAGACTTAAAGGTAATGGATACATTTTGATATCATGTTGTAACATATGAATGCAGACTACATAACATTTCTAAGCTGCTATAGAATTTCATTTCTGCTTCTTGTTTAAAGATTGAAAACTGAAGTGATTGTTATAAACTATATCTTAAAAATTAATGTAAAGAAAAAACTGTAATGCAAGAATCATCGTATGTACTTCTACAAAACTTGGTCAAAACCAACATAGCAAATCATGACATCTTGGAGATGTCACTTTATCAAGTCAGAAAGAATAATATATTGCATTAGACATTTGATTTTCCCTCCTCTTTTACCAAAACTCTGAAGTAGTGCCTTAACTTACATCTGAAATAGGAATGTTAGAATGCCAGCATGGTGCACAAAACCAACAGAGGTAAGTACATGCAGCAAAAGATGCAAATGTATAAACAGGCTAACAGCATATTACCTCGTCTCCTCTTAACTGATACAGAAGAAGATTCAGCACTCGATAGTCAAACGATTTTAGATGAATTGCCCTCATTACATCTTCAATAGAGATCTGGAAACAGCAAACATTTAATCCCTAGACATTTCTTTGGTGCATTTCCTATTACAAGTCTTTTACACCCTTTCCATCTGAAGGGCAAAACTCTTTTATCCATTTACTTGAGCATATCTCTTAGAAGTCAATCTATTTATTAAAAAGCTACCTGCTATTCAAGAATATGCAGATCCTCAAGCAGGGTTTGTGTGCATTTACTAAATACCTAGTTGAACATTTATACCAAAAGGTTTTAGTCTGTTGACATCTATATGTCAAAATAATTCAAAGTTTGAAAGCAAACGGAGACAATTTGCTCAAGAAGCTATGAAAAGGCAGTGCTAAAATCAAAGATCTATTCATTCAATGTACAGATTATAATTCTTTAAACGCCAAAAGGTGGAAATGCTTGTTAGTTCTGCTTATACGCAATGCTGACGAACACGAAGAAGTCAAATAAATAAGAATATATGGAACCAGGGTTTTATTATTTACCTTCCATACCATACAAAAAGGCAGACCATTATTCTCTGTTTTCTTTAGACAGAAAAATAAGAATAATAATAGTAATCTACTTTTTGTCTCCAAAATCAGTACTAGGTAGAGAAAACGATTTTCTTTTTTCTTAATTGGTTAGAAATAGTAATAAGCTATAAATATAATTAATTTAAGCAAAACAGTGAAGATAAAGGAGGTATATCTACCTCTATTTTGAACATTAGTGCACAACATAGCCTTCTTTCCAAAGCCCAGTACTCTTCTCCAGACCTAAATTCTTCTCTGATCCTAAATCCATTGCACAGAAAGAAATCAACCACATAAGTCTCTCTCTCTCTCTCTCTCTCTCCACCCCCCTCTTCTTCCCCTAAAAGGAAATAACATAGCAATATAGATAAAGTAAAAAAGAAAAACCTCTTAGTAAGGAGTCCTCGGCATTCGAGTACATTTAAAAGTGGTCTGAATGGATCCTTTTCTAACACATTTGCAAATGTTTCAGCACAACCCTGATATTTTACGTGTACCATAGAAAGAATTTCATATGCCAATGGAAGCTGATCATTAGGAGATTAAGCACAAAACTAGTTCTTCGGAGATGTCAGTATTACCTTCTCAAACTCTTTTGCTAGAGCAGTACCTCCTTCTGTTGGTACACACAGTATCTTCTCATTCAAACCATCTAACTGCATTAACAAAAATTATGGGTGCTGAGGAAAGCAAGAAAAACAGCCATGATATCAGATCTTGAAAATTTAGTGGTTGCAATGTTTCCAAAAGTTAAGAGATAATTTCACTGCTGACTTCTACAATGCATTTACAATGTAAGTAAAACACATTTACTTTACAATGACAATAAAGGAATGGAAGCCAAGGCAAGGGTCATTCCTTCTTGGAGAGAAAATTCATTTGTCCTAATGGAAGTATACAAGGAAAAGGAAATTCACCCAATTCCAACATCAACTTCACAATACCATTGCTTTGAAAGCCACAAAACTAGTTCCAAGAAATCAATCCAAATTTATGCAATATTCTTGCATTAAATGTAAAGATTACTTATAAAAATGACAATATTTCTTCAAATATTGATTGTTACCTGATAAATGTAGCTTTCAGTGAATGCAAGGACAGGAAAATATTTAAATATCATTTGTGGGCTGTTTATGTCCATTCCATGAAACATAAAATAAGATCTGCACTGCAAACACAAACACAACATCAGTGGTTGGGATCATTAAATAGAACACATTTGTCTAAGAGCATAGGTAAATAAAATTATTAATGCATCCGATAACCATTAACGCGTATAATACAATTGCGGATAGTGATTTAAAACAGTATGATGATGAGTGCTTACAAAGTCCTCTAGTGTAGAATTTGCTCGTTCCATTGCTTCGAGTCCCACCATTGCTACCTCCTCCTGGTTTATCTGCAACGAAAGGCAATCCGTCTTATCGGGCGGATTATTAATCTCTTGAGAATCTGCATAATTAAAAAGAAAAAAAAATCCCAAAACATAAAATCCTGAACTTTATAAACCAACCAAACTTAAAAAACAAAAAAGTTGACCTCTTTCATCAGTTTCCAAACTAACCCATTGTGATGCTTCTTCCAGAAAGGTAACCGAAATCTGCAATTTTGAAAACAATTTGCAAAAAAGGGAAATAAAAGGAAAGAAAGGAAATGAATCATTAATAGGAAATGGGTTTAGCTTACTTTTGGTATATATTCGGAAATTAAACTGCATTTGGCGTCAAGATTGAGTTCGCCGCATGGTTGTAACTGGAAAACCGTATTAATTAATTATAAGACAAATTTAGTTAAAATGCGATGAAAAAGGGAAAAAAAGAGAGAGAGATTACTAAGAGAAGGATGAGATTGGCGAGGAAGCGGTTGGAGTCGAGGGTTGAAGAAGAAACAAAGTTATGCGATTGCATAAATGTAAGAGTTCTATGGAGTTGTTCTAGCTTCCTCAATTCTTCCATTCTGTCTTCTTTCTCTATTCTACATTTCGTCATCTACAAATTTTCGTAGTTCTTAAAAATGTAGCAACGACAGCGTTTTGAACTGACATTCTTGAGAATATTTTTTGGGCCAATGGCATTGTTAAGATTAGATACGTTCAAATATTTCCCCATTAAATTTTTAATTGTTTCATGCCAAACGAAAATCCTATATTTTACCATTTATAATAATATATTCAGATTTTACTATTTTTAAAAAGCTGCCTAAAGAGAAAAAAATATTTTTGAATATTTTATTATACAAAAAGATAAAATGCAACAATAACAAAAAAAAAAAAAAGAAAAATGTTTGAGACGATTAGTAGAATACCACACAAAGAAGAATTACAAACACAAGCTAAGCACAAAAAAGCCACCTTGACATGTTTCTATGCTTAACGAGAAATAAGCATCGTCCACATTTTATTTAATGTTTTTAACCCTTTCTAGCTGTTCTTCCATCTTCAATTGTAGCAGGGTTGCAGGGGTCAAGAAACAAAGAGATTTTCAAGCAAAAAATGTTTATGCCCGAGCAAAAGCTCTGGTGTCATCTATGAGAGTCCAAGTGCCTTGCATGCTGAAGGATCAGACTAAATGCCATCATGCTGTTAATTACATACACGCCGACTGCATCTGCTGCTTCAAAATCTTATGCTCTGTCATTGCCAGATCCATTGCTTGTACCTGAAGGCTGAGTCTGATGCATTTCCATTTGTTTCGTTGCCTCAGTCAAATTACGTGCTTCAACTGTATTTTTCTCTTGAATAAGTTCCCGCTTGTCTTCAAACAACTTCCCCGACTTTCCAATTGCAACGATTAACTCAAGTTGTTTTTGCTGTTGCTCCTACAGAGTACGTCATTGGAATATTGGAAGTTAAATTACTTTTAATAGACAGCAACAATATTCCCAACGATGAACCATTGAATTAACCACTAATCACATGTTGAGAATCCAAAAGCCACAAGCATGGATTTTTATTACTGCTTACTAGTTCCTCAAAATACTAGGTAAGACAACAAGAAGATTTCTATTGGTAAAATGATTCTGAAACAACATGCACGCAATCCAGTCTTCTAGGGTTAGAATCTCAGCTCATGTACTTTATATTGGTTTTAGAAAGGCTTAAGGCAAGCAACACACTTTTTGAAGCGTTCAAAACCACCCTAAAAGACGGAAAAAAGCTTGACCAGTATTTACCCTTTTAAAACTGATCAACAAAGTAAAAGAGTGAATCAAATCTCAAACTTGAAGCCCCATTATGAAACTCCTATATCAACCGAGCACCATATTACCTGCAGCTACGAGATCAGAAAATTAAAAGAACCCATTGATGTAATCAAACAATGCTAAAATTTTGTTACCTGCATTGCCAGCAAAACTTTCTGAATTTCACCAAGCTCCCTTTCTAGGATGTCTTCTTGTGCTGCTAATGCCCTAGTAGTCTCAGAATTCTTTTGAGCCAAAGCCGCAGTCTTCAGACACAACAGAATGGTTAGAAAGTATAAATTTGAAAATAAAAATATCAACAGTTTGTCTTCCCATTCACTCAGATCTTCAAACATTAGTTTAGTCATGTATATCAAGTTAAAACAGGGCTGCATAGACTTAAATACAATTAAATAGAACAGCAAGAAAACATTCATTCTGCCATTGTAAAATGCATGCAACTTGCACTCAACAATACAAAAAGGTTTTTGAACACAAACACAGACACCCCCTTGTTCTTGAATAACAAATATCCCTCTAAGTCTTGGGTCTACAACTGTAACTCTATTTGTGAATGTATGAACTTATTTGGTCCTGCATTAGTACTCTAACCAATTTGCCTAGTAATTGAAGTAGGTATTTCCTTTTACATCTTCAGTTGCCTTGAATAAACATTAAGCAACAAGAATTACAACAGATGCTGGCATTCATTTATCATTACCTCGGCAATAGGCTGTTTCAAAGCCTTCCTTGTTACGCGAAATCGAATCCCCAATTTCTCAAGTTGCCTAGACAAAACTCGGATAATTGTAACGGAACTCCTCAAATCCTCCTCTAATTTCTCAATCCTTTCAACCAAATTAAAACTTTTCCCTTCTCCACCACCTTTGACCTTTTCCACAAAAATCCTCCGCCACTGCCGCCTCCTGATCCACGCTCCGATGGCAACCGCGCCCACCAATCCAACAACTCCGCACACCATAACCGTCCTCCAAATCCCACCCATAAAGATACCTTTCCATTCCGAAACGGCATAAACAACCGAAACAACAACCGAAGAAAATATACACAAAAATTCAGCGATTGAGAGAAAGGAATCTAAATTGAAATCATTAAAGTTTGGGTTTAGTTCAGGTGAGGTGGCAATTGAAGAATCGGATTCGTAAGTTTTGAGAAGGAAATGGGAAGATGGATGGGTAGATTTGAAATTGAGAAAATTTCGAGCCCGTAAATGAAAAACTTGGAAATTCGAGAGGGGGATGGTGATTGGAGGAAATGAATAAGGGTTTCTGAGATCAGGTTTTAAGCGAGGAGGTGAAGCGATAAGGAGGTTTCGAAACACGATTGACATCGTCGTTTTTAGAGTTAAAAAGGTGTAAGTTTTGGTTTCTGTTAAGGATTTGGGTGGATATGAATTGAAAGGGAAGACATTGTTAGGGTTTTGTGCTGAGATACAAGGAAGATGGCGATAAATTCAACGGCTTTGGGCGCGGAGGTCTATCCGCATATGATAGCTTAGGGAAGTACAAATGAGGTTAAACTGCACCAGAAAGGAAGACATTAGGTGCACTTAGCGCACTCACCCTGGATACAAAACACGTGGTTTTTTTTTTTTGCCAAAACATTCCTTATTTATTTGTTTTTTGAAAATAAATTTTTTTCCTTTTCAGACATTTAATACTCTTAACTTTAGTCATTTTTAAGATTTTTTATTTTTTGATGTTAAGAAGCATTGAATATCAATAGTAGATTGACGAACAATTTCAAGCAATTAAAAGTTAATAAGATTAGTTTAACATTACTATTGCAATTGAAAAAATATGTTTAAACAATATGATGAAAAAAATATAATTATAAAATTTAAATATTTAGTATTATTATAAAAAAAATACTGTAAGTAATTAAAATATTTTAAAATATATATAAATAATAAAATATTGAAAATATAAAGAAAATATAGTATTTTTTTAAACGAATTTTTTTACAGTAAAAATATCTATTTGAAATTTTTTTTATTTAAATTTAAAATCAAAATTTTAAATTAAAAAATTAGTTTTCAATGTTTTGAACCTAAAGCTACCTTAAATTAGGCCTAATTTGCAAGACGAGAAAAGTGCACAGTACCATAATCATTTGTCGTCCAAATTATTGTGAATTTGATCATAATTCACCAAAAGTCCTTGAAGTTTGATGCACGCAAACCACCAAAACTTTCAACCCACTTGCCTTTCTTTCTTTCCCTGAGTATTGATTATGTTGTGTATTTTTTTAAAAATTTATTGGATGAAAATTTTTGGGTAAAAAAATGAAATTTTTTGTTGCAACAGAAGTTTTGGGTTGCAAATTTGGTGATGGTTTAATGTGAATGTGATGGTAGTTTTCGGGTTGAATTTGTGTACGCTGGTAGAAGTTAAAAAATGAGTATTTGATTTTGAGTTTTTAAGATAAAAATTGATATATGATTTTGACTACGGTTTCCAAAAGAGTTGAAAGGGAAAAAAAATTTAAGTAGCTGTTGAAAAATCAAACAAATTTAAGTAAAAATTAGCCTGATTTTATTTTCTAATCATTACTTTCAATAGAAAAAACAATAATAAAAATTTTTAAATGAAAATTTTATATGTTTTCTACTTAGGATAAATTCTTTAATCCAATATACTTTATTTTTAGGATAAATTATCAATTTCCTTTTATTCGTTATGAAGGTGGCAAGTGACAAGTGTACGGGCATTTAAGTAACTTTACAATTCCCGTTAGCACCGTTTAACAACTTAGGGTTCATTGTCAGTTAAAAGGATGCAGATGAAATTTATGAAACTCTGATACTTATAGCAAATGTCAAACAGCTGATAATACATGATAAAAACGGCAGGTAGCAAGTAGGAATACGTCCGCTTGAACTATATCCTCTGAACAGACTGGCATAAATTAAAATTTTACTACTTCCTCCATATATGGTAAATATGTTCTCAGATCCTCAATTATTCTAATAGTAGGGCATATATCGCATTGGCCTCCTGAATCTAGGAACCTTCCTGCAATGAGTTTGTAAAGAGGGGAAAATTATACTTCCTGGATGAAACCTATGGTAAGAAAAAAGAAAGAATGCAATGTACGAGCAGAGGAAGAGAGCCCATGCACCAGAAAGAACATACCCGTATCCGTACGGAGAGTAGAAATATGCAGGTATATAAGGCCTCCTGAACCGGTGGCCCATATAAGGATTGGGACGCCTTGGACGGTACTGCTTCATCCCAGGAACATTAGTCCTTTTAGGCAAAACCTGAATGTCACATGGAATACCAAAATTTCAGCAGAAATATGTTACTGAAGCAACTGCGAAGCCTTTATTATTCAGGATCACCAGGCTTCATCTTTCTGTAGTTAAAGAAAATGAGTTACCTTCAACTGGCGGCCATGTAACTCAGATTCATTCAGCACGAGGGCCTCTTGAACAGCTTCTGCTTCCAGGAACTCTACATAAGCAAAGCCTTTTGGTTGGCCATACTTGTCAGTCAGAATAGTCACTCTGTTTACGGTGCCACAAGATTGGAAATGCTGCTGCACTTCTTCAGGTGTGCAAGCATAATCAACCTGCAGGATAAAATTCGACCCAATGTTTTCAAAGAGAAACATGAGTCAGACAGTAACAAGAAAAACTAGACTATCCATGCTTGGTTATCATGATGCTTTCACCTTAAACCTAGTGAAGGATGGGGAGAGAATACGTTTCACTTAAAAAAAAAAAAAACAAATAAAATCTTTAGAGACACTTTTTTTCTCTTGGCACAAGTTCCAATTAAACACAAAATTGTTGACATGTTCTCTTTGGGGTCTAGGCAATACCTTTTGAACTATGCTATTTCAGCTTATCAAAGTCCATCAATCTTCTGGCACTCAAAATTTTTTTCTTTTTCAGCAATGCTGCCACTCAACTCCTATTAACTCAAACTCATTGAAGTTCTAAATTGAACATGATGCCATGCTTTTACTGAATTATACATTTAAGATGTCTAATGAACTCCACAATGCAATCCCAAACAGGCACCTTTCAAACTGCTATTTGATAAATTTCCCTTGCGAAATATCAGGAGAGCGACAGTAACTAGACATTCCCAACTTATCATGATGAATATAATGCATTACCTACCTACATATGCTTCAATATCTAACTGTTGAATTTATTAATAGCATGCAAATTTTTTTTATATTATCAGTGACCTTAAAGCAGTAAAAACATGAAGACAGTTTTGCACTTAAAATAAAAGGGTAACTCAAATAAAGCATGTCTTTAGAAACATGGTACTGAGGATAAGTAGAGTTTGATCATGACCTTATATTGGGAAAAACCACCAAAATACAAGGGAGATAACCCACAGGTTAATGGAAACCAAACATATTTATCAAAAAGTAATTGACTCGCAAAGAGTTTTCATCAACTGTAAAATACATTTTGGAATTACCAGGATCCCCCCAGCTGAAGAAAAAAACTATAAGAGTCAATTCTATAAGGAAATCGACAAAGAGGATTCATCCAGCCAGTTATTAAAAGAAAGGACAGACGTTAACAAGATGTTTTTTCCCAAAAGTTCAAAAATAAAAGAATTAAAAGGAAAAAAAAAATTCACAGAAACAACTAAAGGACAGCGATCACAAGAAATTTATTCCATAAAATAACAGGCAAACAAGAGACTAAGGCACAAAGAAGCGAACAAATGCCTCTCACCACATCAGCTAAAACGACCACAAATTTGTGAGGTTCCATACTCCAATGACCACCACCACCAGCAATGAGGTTCTTGCAACTTAGATTGCATATGTTGACTTGGCTTTGCGATTCACAAGAAGTAAATTAAAACCCTTGCAAGTAGACGTTGAAGCATTTTAAGCAACAATGCTACTTCCTTCCATCTACTCCAAACAAGCCCAATTACACCTTTCAGGGTCACATATCTAACACTTTTATCTCCCTGACTTTTAATAAATATATTTTCTTCTCATATTGATATTTTTCTCTTTTTTTCATATATATTTTTATTTGAAAACATTTCCTCTTCTTTTTTCTTTTCTCAACATTTTTTCCCATTCAACATGTTCCTCCATTACTTTTCATTTTGTTCTTTTTCTCCATGAAAATATTTGAATTTTCCCCCTCATTTTCTCAATTGTTTTCTCTTATTTCCTTTTCAAAATTTAGCATATACACATCATTTTCACTTTCTTTAAGTACAAGGCTATCTAAAACCAAAGTAGCTTTTGGTCCATCCTCAAATGCATTGTAACTATTCCAGCAATAACAGACAGGGAACTTGAGGAAAATTAACAACCCTGCGATCATAGTAAGACATTAAAGTCAAACCATGACTCTATTGTGAAGAAGCACCCATATTCAATACAAAGTCAGCAAGAAATGAATAGAAAATTAGTTTGAAGCCATTTAGTTGAGCCCAAGAAGAAGCAAAGGTAAAGAGAAATAAAATGCAGAACTCATGAGTAACTGTTACTATAGGTAGCTCTGAAAACATAACAAGGAGAAAAATGAGAGTCAAAAGGAGTTGAAGGAAAGATAGCTCATATAAATACATTATCTGGCTACTGGAAAAGGGATAACTCAAAAGGGATAAACAAAGGACAGAACAGTTAAAAGGTTATAAATGCAGGAAAAACAACCAAAGACTAAGAATAAAATAAATAAATAAATCACATTTATACCCCTGCAGGCCAAACCATAGAAAATGTTGCATGGAGGAGAAGGGTGAAGACAAATGAAGGGGAGGAGAAGTCCCTCTATTGATGATAACTGTGGGTTGGCATGCCCAATTATGTAATGACAAAGGCTTCCTAATTGCAACAGATCATGTAGGAAGAACAGTGGTGCATCCATTCCACATCCTTTTGAGTTTGCAGCTAAAGAAGAACATTTTTCAAAGAAAAAGTTAGGCACCAGCTCATGTATAAATTTTTATACGGATTTTGTTCTTCTACTCTTCTCTTTTGGGTTTTTTCAATCATCTAAATCTTAGAATATGGGAGTTTTAGTTGTCCCCACATCCTCCCTATGCCCCTGGAATTTCTCCCGCAAAGGTAATAACTTTAAAACACAAATCACTCTAATTGTTAAAATTCATATAAATGATAATAGATCTTGAAAACCTCAAGCAGACTTACCATGTATTGGATGATTTCTCAAGGTTTTTTTTTATGTCAGAACTCATTGCAAGCAAATAAAATCAGGGGAGACACTTGTAAACTTGTACCAAACAAAACAAAGCAATGATGCAATTCAGAAAACATGTACTCTATATCAATAGTGGGTTGGTAAACATAATAAGGACACGTATATGAAAGTTAAAAAGTTAACCCACATGATTAAACAAGCAAGATAACCAAAAAGATAGAACGAAAGTGAAACCCAACTTATTTTTAAGAAACATCAAAGCAGCTAATTATGGAAGAAAAGGCTCACCATGCAGATGCAGATGCAGATGCTATTTCTACAAAGACAACATGTTACAAATTTTAAAGGAAAAAAAAAAGAACATTCTTTTTCTCACATTGCCAACAAAAACTGATCGGGAATCTGCTTCCTCTTTGCTCGCCTGATTAGCTGCTGCACTAGCAGGATCTGTGAGCAACATTTCAATTAAAATTTTAAGAAAGGGATAACTTTGAAGTTTTGGCTTTGATAAATGCATCAAATTCAACAAAAATAATGAAAATCCAGAGAACCAAAACCTATAAACCTAACATCATAACTTTAGAATAAGATTCAAATCATATAAAAATCTAACAAAAAAAAGACTAAAAACGAAAAAAGTGAAGAACCTTGAACAGCACCCATTTCCTTCTCGACCTTGGCCTGCATTTCGCGGAGAGCCGCCGCTTCATCTTCCATTTCCTTCAACCGTTTCTTCATCTCATCCAATTCCTACCACAATCAAATAATAATAATAACATTAATCAAAGGAAAGTCTTCAGTTAGGGTTTTAACTTTTTTTAAATAAATTTTTAACGTAATTTACCTTGACGGCATCGTCATCGGCGGCGGACATGTCGACCTCAGCGTTGTGAGGATCCAAGTCGCCTTCCATCTCTCCTTCGTCGGGGATATCTCCTCCGTACACCTCATGCTCCTCTTCCTCCATTTTCTTTCCTACCTTTTTTTTTTCTTTTACCTTTCTCTGTTCGTTTATTCTTCTAGAAAGCTTCTCCCAGCTCATGCGATCAAAGCTGTACAATGATTGAAGATCAACGGTGGCCCTGGGTAATTGTACTTATGCTAAGAGGCTAAAGGCAACTCTCCGAGTTCCCCTTCAATTCTATGGGCTAGATAGTGTTATTCTTTAAAATTTTATCATTACCATTTTGAATTTTTTTTTCAGTTGAGATTTATGTAATTTTATTTAAATTAATTACACATTTGAGACTTAAATATTTGAACTTTGTTTTCTTAAATAACTTGCACTTAAGATTAATTTTGTGAGTCAAATGTATATTTAAGCCATGCAAACTTTATAATGACAGTACTTAAGAAAATAAATACTCATAAAAATAAAACTATAAAATTTTAATCCATGAATACTTTGTAATTAGAGCATTAAAAAAAAAAAAAAAACTACTCCATTTATCCTATAAATTTTTTTTTTTTCATATATTTAGTTGTTTCAAATTAATGTTGTCTTGGAAAATTTTAAAAAAATATAAATAATCATTCTTATTTTTTTTTCTTATTACTTGTGCTATAACCATTTTTTTATATAGTCAACCAATGACAAAATTCAAATAAAAATGCCTTCAAATTCATATAAAACTAAAATCTACGAAAATGATTACAATTTAAACTTTAATTAATAAGTTTGAAATTAAAATAGTAAAAAAAAAAGAAGGAGGAATACATCTAAAAAAATATAAACATATATACACATAAATGTTTTGTGATAGTATTTTAAAAAAATGTTAATATTACGAATAATTTTTAAATTAGAGGAAAATATTTAATATAATATTTAGATTTTAAAAAATTTTAATATAATACGTGAACGATAAATTTATTAGTTAGTATGATATTTGGTGAGTTACTTGTTCATCACAATTCACATGTTATTAATTAAAATTAATCACGTTAAAAATAAATATTATATTAATTAATAGATCTATATTTTAAATATTATATTAAAAAAAATTTAATTTAAATATCACATTAAATATTTCATAATTTAAAGTTTATTTATAACATTAACACTTTAAAAAATAAAGAAATGAGATGAATTTTTTAACAAGTTAAAAAGGCTAATGTAAAAAAATTTTAAAAATATACATGTTTATATAATGTTACATGTAAATAATCTTTCCTTTCAAAAAAAAAAAAAACACAAAAGATTTTCGCCGACCAATATTTTATAATGTATTAATTAAGCAACGTGGACGGATGTTTTGTGTTTCATTGTGGCAAAGATAGGCTGAACTATTTGGAAACCAGATTGAGTTGAGATATTCCATGGCATCGGATTGGAACTAACGCATCTTGGAATCTTGTACTGCTTATAATTTTCCATTAATGAAAGTTGTAAATTGCTTGATTCGTTATCAGTACAAAAAACAGCGAGATGCGTGAGTTTCGGCTCCAATCACAGAACTTCTCGACCCAAGGATACTTCAGGTCTGAAACCACTTTAGCCCAGCTTGCTTGCTTGCTTGCTTTGGAGGATCATCACCCAGCTTGCAATTAATTCAGTTGCATGTGTGATGGAGGATCATGGATTGTGGATTGGTGCCTACTGCTTTAAAGAAACCAAAGCTAAGCAGTGTAAGGGTAAAATGTACCGTTAGTCACTCAATTATCACAGTATTTTTGAAATAGTTATTAAATTATTAAAAATTTTAATTTAGTTATTAAAATTTAAGTAATTATTTTTTATTATTCAACTATTAATCTTTGACATCATAATATTATATCGATTATCGGGTGTCATGTGCCATTAGAACATCACCTAACATGTTATATGGCATCATAAATTTTGAAAATTAAAAAATAAAAACAAATTAAATTTCACTTCAATCATTTAACTTTTTAAAAAATTTTATTTGTCACTCAATTTTGAAATTTTATAATATGATTATTAACAAATAAATTCTCAAATTTTATAAAAAATAAAAATAAGCAATTGGTAGTTTTATTACATGGAATTAAATTATAAATTTTTACTTTATTATAATTGTACCATTTAAATTTAAAAAATGAATGAATATTATCTATTTACAAAAATTATTAAAATAAATTCAAATAAGTATTTCGTATATCAAGGTTTTAATTTTAATAAAAATTCATAATTTTCATTTTTTGTAATAAAAAATTAAAAGAAATATAGATAAAATAATTTATTATATTAAATTTCATAAACATTGGTGATCAAATTATTACAAATCTATAGTGACAATGAGTCGTTAACAATAAAGATCAAAATATTAATAAATTTCATAAATGTTAACGATCAAAATATTAATAAATTTTATAATTCATAATGTCAAAATTTTAATTACAAACAAATTTCTATTATCTATATTTCATTTAATATTTTATTATATAAAATTAAATATACGAATTTTCATTGTAATTAGAATCTTGACATTATGATATATGAAATATTTGAATTTATTTGAATAAACTGAATAACAAAGATTTAAAGTAATGATATTTTAATAATTTTGGCAATAAGATAGTATTCATTTATTTTTTAAATTTAAATGATAAAGTTATAATAAAATAAAAAATTATAATTAAATTCTATGCAATAAAAATATAAAATTTTTATTTCTATTTTTTTATAAAACTTGAAAACTTATATATTAGTAATTAAATTATAAATTTTCATAATTAAATGGTCAAAATATAAATTCTTAAAAAATTAAGTGATTGAAGTAAAATTCATCTTTATTTTTTAATTTTCAAAAATAATTTATGATACCAAATGACATATCAAATAATGTAACAATATTATACATACTTGATAATTAACGTAATTTTATCACGTCAACACGTCATTAGAAGTTAATGATTAAATGATAAAAATATATATTTAAATTTTAATAGTTTATTAACCATTTAAAAAATATGAACATATTTAAGTGATTAATAATATATTTTATTCTTAGTATAATAAATGAATAAACATTTTCTAAAGAAAATCTGTCACTAGTCAGATTTATGCCGCTTTGCGATATTAAATTTAATGGAAAAAAGATATACTCGTAAACAATTGAAGTTCTATGTAGAACAATAGAATTTTGGGTTTTTGTTCAAAATTCTTTTAGACCGAGCGAACAAGTTTAGACTAAATGTGGCCTAGCTAGTTTTAACACAATTGAAATGGTTGTCGATTTTTTTATTATATATATATTGAAACTTGAAAATATCATTAAATGGCAGCTCAGTTAATTAAAGTGTCGAGCTAAATTCCTAATAAGATCAAAGTTGCAGGATTGGAACCTTTTTTATGTTGAGCTTTGACTTAGGAGCTTTTTTGAAAAGATAGAAAAAAAAAAGCAATTAAAAACAAAAATAAAATGTATTTTTTATATTTGCACTTTAACGCATAAATAAAAAAGTGTGAGATCCAAAATAAAGTAAGAAGTAGAGATAGAAAGTTGAATGAACTTACTTTAATGGTGCTTAGACTGTCATATTTATGAGAAGTTGTAAGGAATCATCAGGGAACAATAAAGATAATGCTGAATTGATGTGGTACTAGGCACATCAGATCGACTTGATATATCAAATTAACATAAATGATAGAAATATCCATGGTTGTTTTCTAAAAGATTTTAAAAGGGAAAAAGTTCATTATGCCATTTGACCATCAAATGCCTTTAACACTTTATCTCCTTACTAAGTAGTTTGAATATTAGATTGCTAAATGTATGATCGATGCCTTCAGTGTAGGGTAGATTGGCTAAAAGCGATAACCTAAAAGTTCAATTCTTCAAAACCAACATTATAAAAGAAGGTCAATGTTAAGAGATGACTAACCTTGAGCTGTCATTTGATCTTGTGGTTGTCTGATCTCGTGCACACGTCTTGGGTTAAGTGTGTAGCCGGTTTAAAGGTTGTCGAAGTGATAATTGTTCAGAATAATTCGAGTTTAGTGCTAGAGTTCGTATGTTCGTCGTGAGACTTGTATTTTATTTCAAAAGCTTGGATTTGAGCCTCTATTTTGAACTATGATGATGAATCGGGCTCTCAGTTTATCCTGAAATGTCATTTGGTTTAGCTTATCCAACTAAAATTCTTTTAGTTAGACCTAATTGACAATATTAAACAAGAAAAGAGATAGTTTATACAAGAAAATAAAAAAAAAAAAGATAAAAATATGTTTTTCCCACATTTGCTTCAACATGTGGGGTTGGTTTACAGTTCATCTGATCTACAACATATTTATATAAAGAGCCGTTGTGGCTTTTTTTTTTTTTTTCATTAGGGCTTTTAACCTTATGTTATCTCCTTCTTGGGGGAGGATCATAGAAATCTTTGTTTTTTTTACAAACAAAAAAAAAAAGGATAAGCCTCTCCTACTTTGGTTAGTTTTCATTGTAGCTTTAGCTTTGATGAATTTCTTGACTATCAGTATGACGTTAACCGTAGTTTAAAGTAATTATAGCGACAATGTTAACTTTAGGTGGTACTCTTTGTTATGGAGTCCACTTGTTAGGGGGGTTACAGTCATTGTTTATTATAGGTCTTTAATTTTGATAGCTTTTGCATTAAAACGTGTGACATAGCACTTCAAAGTTTCATTCCTGACATAGCACTTCCAAGTTTCATTCCATCATTGGTGGATTAATATCAAACTTAGAGTCGTCTTTTTCACTCTTTGACTACTCACAAATTTGGACAGGAAAGAGTGGCTGAACTCTTTGAACATCATGATTGACCTCGATTTCAGGCTATTATACCAAAAACGAGTTGCACCTTTCAGTGTAGTAGCTATGCCTTTGCACATTAGAGCCTTATTTGCCTCCTGCATCATCATATTAATTCTATAAAGTTTCAAATGATCGAATGGGTCAAAAGTATCATCATATGTTTCTAAAGTTGGTATTTTAAACCTTTTCGGAGGTATGACTCTGTTGATTTCTTCAGTGAAAAGTGAGATCTCTAAAAATTTGAACTCATAATTAAAAGCTACTACTTTCATTTTTAGCTTTTTTTTTCATAGCCTATATATGAGTTTTTAATTCTCTGTCCGATTAGGGTTCAGGGTTCGTTTGTTTGGATTTTTGGGTCATGGTCTTTGTTGAATTGTGGCTAGGGTAATGGTGGGCTGAGGTTGCGTGCTCCCTTCTTTAGAGGTCGAAAAGGCTTCTACCTCTTTGTAGTTCGATTGTTTAACAACGACTCCTCAATCAAGGGTGATTAAGTCAGATACTTTTGAAACTTAGGGTGAGATTATAGTTTGTAACATATGTTTGAGAGCCTATATCTGTTTGGTTAAGTCTTGAAATTGTTCCATGGTTAGGCTTACCTGTGGTTATGCAATCGAACAAAATGATGGCTATGATGGATTTTTGTTATAGCTAGGACAACCATATTTTCTTCCTCTAAAGTTTTCTTTTTTGGCAGTATTATTTTATGCTCAGCTAATAAAAGAAAAGATCCCTTACATAGTGCACCAAATATTTATGCTGAGTTTCGACTTTGGGGCGTTCTTGGAAAGATAAAAGAGTAGAGTGGTTAGAGGCAAAGTCAGGATATGTTACTTAAATTAGCATTTCGACGCACAAGTCAAAGAGAATGAGGTCAAAAAGAAAGTAAGAAAGAGAGAAAGAGAATTGAATGAACTTGTCTTAATGATTCTTGGGTTTTTATATTTATAGGTAAATTGTAAAGGATCATCAAAGGATAATAAAGATAATGCCCAACGTATATAACATTAAACATATTAGATCGATTTAACATATTAAATTAAAATAGATAATAAAAATATCTTTGATTGTTTATTGAAAAAATTTTAAGAAAAAAAAATTTTATACTTTTTTGACTATCAAATACTCTAAACAAAACTTTTTTAGGTCATATTAATTTATTTTATATTTTTAATTTCTGAAGAAAAATCTTTTTAACTAAAATTTCGGTAATGGGGGTGGGTTACTTTGACCATGACTTGATGAGTGCATGCAACGTTACCCTTGCAAAAATCAAAATCAGTCTTCGTAAGATCAAAATCATCGAGAAATGAAGACAGAAATGATAGCGGTTGTTAAATGAAGAAGGTGGGAGAAGAAAATTTTAAAGAAAGGGAAGCAAAGAGACAAGACAACTCACCAGAAACATACAGACAACACAGCACATTCCCACGCCACTGACCCCACATCAAACCTTCATTCAGCGTAAAGCCTCACCATTTAACTTTCTTTGTTACCGTTAATACCAATTATATTATTAGTTATTTCTACTGCCATTTTCAGTGTCACCCAATTATCTTCCATCTCCTACTCCTCCGCACCTTACACCCAAACCCCTCACCCAATCTCTTTACGCCACATCATCATCTCATCCAAGGTGAACTTCAAACTAATTTTTTTTTAATTTTTATAATTTATACTTGTATTTTATATTAAACTACACCAAAACAGGACAATTTTTTTTTTTTACAAACAAAGTCTCAATTTTACAGATAAAAAATTTTAAATGTTAAAATTTTAAATTTAAAATTGATCAAATGTCATTTGAAATTAACTTACTTTTACTATAAAACAAATTACAAAAATTTCACGTTGATTTTTTAAAAGGGTTGGGCATAAGAAAGATGAAAAAAATAATTCAAACTAAAATAATGGATATTTTATTTTAGTAATTATTGACTTGCCATTACTAAGATTAACGCCATTGGGGCATAATGTAAGTTTCCTAAATTAGAGTCTTTGTGTCGGCTAGGATTAAATTTTATAGACTTTGGTGTAGTTTACTCTTTATTTTATCACCTTTTTTTTTTTATCCATTTTATGTTTTTATCAAAGGTACAATATTAGGAACAAGATTTTTAACCTAATTTTCATTGCCTTAAAGGAAAAAAAAAACTGTATAATTAGTTTTGATAAATTTAATATCCATGTCATGTATATTTTATATAAAAATGTATAAATTAAAAAAATTATCATATTAAATTTGCATCGACACATCAAAAATAAAATATATTTATAATATTACTAAATTCATATATAATTTTTATTAAATTTTAAATAGTATTAGTTTTATTTTTTTATTATTTTCATATAAAATCACCATAATATGTTTAAAAGTACTAAATCTACTGCTATTAGTCATAAATTACACTTTATATATATATATTCATAAACAAAATAGTCAAACACATTTAGCAAGTAATTTACTTATAATTAGTAACAAACGTAAGCTACGCATTGGATTACCATTCCTCTTTACGCTAAACCCTGATCCACTCAATCCCTCCTTTCACTCGTAAAATGACAAAATTTTTTTTCTTCCCATCAATGATTTATACTTCCCTTGGCATTTACAGAACCAAGTTTCTCAACTTTACCAATTAAACCCGCCCACTGCTCTTCGCTTCTCTATATTTCAGGGGGAGAAACAAATCAAAACAAAGCCAAGTGAAAAAAACAAAGCTGTCGACAAAAAGACTAGAACTATAAAGAAAAACAAGAGATAAATGGCTAGTGGAGGAGGGTATGGAGACCCAAGCCAGAAGATTGACTATGTATTCAAGGTAGTTTTGATCGGTGACTCTGCTGTGGGTAAGTCTCAGATTCTTGCCCGTTTTGCTAGAAACGAATTTAGTTTAGATTCCAAGGCCACCATCGGGGTTGAGTTTCAGACTAGAACTCTTGTTATCGAACACAAGAGTGTTAAGGCACAGATCTGGGACACTGCTGGTCAAGAACGGTACTTCCTTTTTACTTCTATTACTAGTACTATGCTTTTTAACTTTTCATGCAAAAAGATTTGTTTTTTCTTTTTTTTTTTCTTGGTGAAGGCTTTTTGAGTTTTTCATTTTATGTGCATGTACTTCTTTTCTTGTTCTTTTTTGGATCTGTAGTTTGAAGGCAGAATTATGAGCTTTCAAAATAACTGTTTAAAAATGAAACCCCAATATCAGAATTTGAAAATGGTCGTAGTAATATTTTGTTTGACAATATTTACTGTAGATCATGATTATTTTTAGATGTCTACATAGTTGGGTGGTGAAAGGTATTTCAATCAGGATTGGATTTTTGATGGATGAATTGTATAGTTACTGTTGATCTTATATATTGCTTTGAACTTAATGATGAGATTGATAAAAATTTACATGGTGCTTGATTACAATTTGAACCTCAGTTGAATCTTAATCCATTGTTGGTGTTATCTTTTCTGCATAGATGATATAGCTTGGTCCAAAACATTGTATTCTATGAGATGCTTGATCTCGTCACTTTGCATCAAATCTTGGCCTAGAAATTGAAATAATGTGCTTGTGGTAGCGTGTTCGTTTGCAAATGGTTCTGTATTAAGTAAGCATGCATGCTGGTAAGCTGGTCTCATCCATCGCACTTGTTATTAGGATATGAGAATTTGCTTGCCTTGTCTTATCCTGGTTTGATATCTGGCCATCTATGTTGACAAATAGACTATTTACTTATCTTAGTAACACTTAAAGTTCTGTTTTAGGAGCAGTTAGTGATCTTGCTTATTCTTGTATGCTGCATTGAACAGATACAGAGCTGTTACAAGTGCATACTACAGGGGTGCTGTTGGGGCAATGCTGGTTTACGATATAACGAAACGCCAGACCTTCGATCACATTCCACGTTGGCTGGAAGAGTTGCGTGGCCATGCTGACAAGAACATTGTTGTTATTCTGATTGGGAACAAAAGTGACCTTGAAAACCAGCGAGCGGTTCCAATGGAGGATGCCAAAGAATTTGCTCAAAAGGAAGGACTGTTTTTCTTGGAGACCTCAGCTCTTGAAGCTACTAATGTTGAGACTGCCTTCTTAACTGTTCTTACAGAGATTTTCAGCATTGTGAACAAGAAGAACCTAGTTGCTGGTGATAATCAAGGGAATGGCAACCCTGCATCATTAGCAGGGAAGAAGATCCTCGTTCCAGGTCCCGCTCAAGAAATTCCAGCAAAGAGCAACATGTGCTGTAGATCATGATTGAATTGGATTTGTCTCCTAGTGTCAGTTTACTTCTTTTACATTCTTAATAGCAAATTTTGGAGGTGTGGTATATCTGTTTGTATATTTACATTGCATTAGTTTAGTTTCCAAGGGTAGCTAATTAATTGCATGTTTTGAGATGGGAAATAGAAAACCAAAATTTGAAGCTGAGTTGCAGATTGCTTCAATGTTCTTCCTTAAAGTTATATGTTTTATCCATTTATCCTGGTTAAAGTTACTTTGTCCTTTTATCCTGTTGTTTCTTTTATAAATAATCGGATTTTGCAGCACCATGTATTTGTATGAATAATTGAAAGCCCAGGTCTGTGGAACTGCCAGGGCCAGAAGCAGGTCTGTGATTCGTGAACAAAGCTGAATTTTATCAGCATCCAATCTAACCTTGCCTCTCCTTTATAATAAATGGGAAAATGATTCTAGTCTGTAGTGCTTGATAATTGTCATGAAAAAGATGATCGCTTACACATCATTCCTCTTTTTCCAAAAATTTTGCAATGTTAACCTTTATTTGTTCATGTAACAACAGCAAGAATTAACTTCACTAACCAGCAATGTTGAATTAACATGGTAGATTTCGAACATTCGAAATGCCTTAACAAAATTGCGCTTGAGTATTCCATCAGTACAAACTGACAACGTTCATAAAATGAACCAGTTATTTTTGAAACTGTAATGTTCCATTATACCTATGGTGACAATAATTAGACCTTCAAACTGTTCAAAAACACATATGGGATCTCTAAACAGTCAACTTTTTAATGTTTAACCTAGCAGTCGGCACTTAAGACCTTCAAATTGCTTACTGTTTCATCTATCAATCGGCACTTCAATGTTTGGTTTCCTATTCAGTATGACTCCTTTCTGCCATTCCGTGGTTGCTGTCATGCAGGAAAAAGCGGGGTTTCAGCAGGTTTTACCTATTGGATTTGAACTAATAACTCCAGCCGTATGAAAACGAATATCCTGTATTTTCTCTGGCCTCAACATTGTGTTCCTACATTTAGGTTCCGTTTTCACCAATCATGTGCTGTTTTTCAATTAGCTCACCATGGTTTTTTCTTGTTCCAAAGTTCCTTTTTCAGTATCAATGCGTGCTGAAAGCCTTTCAAGCAGTTCCTGGCAGTCAATTGCTGTAACCATCACACTCAAACTTGCCCTACCCTTCCAGCAGCCAATGGCTATTGTTGATGTGTCTGCTTGGATATGATCTGATAAGGATTTGACACCTGCCAAAAATGGTTAGTAATGGAATCATGTACACCAATCATTCTGACAGGCATGGCAGATCAAAAGAAATTACTTACTGTCTCTCAAAACAATCACACAGCAGCCTAACATCAGGTTTGCTGCCTTCTGACCGAACTCAGCATAGACAAAGTCTGCAAATTTGATTGTTTTATATTGCAAAAGATGATTGAAATCTGCTGGGGAAGCATAAAGGATTTGCTTGGTAATAAATGGGAGAATCACTGGCAGCCCTTCTGATGATATCCTGAATAAACATTGTGCAGAGGAACCTTCTCTAGATGATTGTCGCTCCTATTTTTAGAACAGAATCAAATAAAATAAGAAAAGGAATCATAGTTGATTCAAAAGCAAAGCAGGCTACATAAATTCTGATTAAATGAAATTTTTGAATGACAAAATAAATTTATAATTTGTCTTATCCAAAAAAAAAAGGTTAGTAATTTGTCCTTTTCTTAGTCTTATATTCAATCTAGCACAAAGACATCAAAGGGCAAAAGGATAATCTAAGAGATGGAAGACAATATAACCTTGTTTCTAGAGGTAAAAAGCGCACAACAGGCTTTGATTATGAGAACATAAATATACTCACAAATATCTTCAGGCCAACGGAAGTTATCTTTAGTTGCTGTCCAACTTGAAAATTCAGTTCCAAAACATCCTTAACTGACTTTGAAACATAATAAAATCTCTTCACATGGTTAGCTTCGTTGTTTATTGTAACAAGGTGACCACTGAAAGGGAAGGATTCATCAATACCATAAAATGTCATAATGCTGTTTATTATAGCTTCATCTTTGAAGAAAAGAACTGGATCAACGCCTCTCCACTTGCCCTGAATCTGCAATTTTCTCTTCTCTCCAGCTTTTGCAGAATCAATTTTCTTACCAGTGGCTTGAGCTGCCTCAGAAGAATTTGTCTCCGAAGCAACTCCATCTGGTCCACCATCAACCAAATCAGCCTCGAAAGCCACTTCTGAGATCTTTTCGTCTGCCTCTGAAGCTACTTCCAAGATCTTTTCATCTGTCCCATCTGCAGAACTACCTTCTAATCCATTTCTTTCTTCAGTAGCTTGGTCTGACAATTTTCATACAGTTCATTTCTAGTTGACAAATTCCCTTGTGAACTAACAGACTTGTCCTGAATTGCTGCAGCAAATATTGGGAAAACAAGTTGTAAATGCCTGATGAGGTAAGGAACACGAAAGAGTAGGGACACGGAATAAAAATCAATAGTTTTCAAAATGGAATCAACAAATAGCATATCTGAATCCAGGAAGAGATGCAGCATCTTAGAAATAGCATATAAATTTTATGGCCCGTTGTAAACCATCCATAACCATGAAAAGAAGGGGATAATTTTGATTTACAACCATGAAAAGAAGGGTAATTTTGATTTACCTGGCAAATGAGAAACTTTGTAGAGGAAAGCAATGAAAAAGGCTCCTGTTTTCTGAATATGAGGCATTATCCTTATGCAGCATTCTAGTGGGAGATCAGAAACTTCTTCCTCCAAATTACCAGTAGAAGAACCAGGATCATCAGGCTGAGCTCCATCTTTAGAATTTACATTCTCACCATTCTCATTCTTTTGGCTATTATCAGTTAGATCCACATAACTTTTGCCAGAAGGGAACATGCTGGGAACAATCCCATTTCCGCAGAACTTGTGAGCATCCTTGTATGATGCTAACCAGACTCCCTTATCACGTACCTGAGTGACATAGTAAAAACTTGACATCACATGAAAAGAAAATGAAATGTTGAAAGGCAAGGTCTTTATGCAAGTATTATATATTGTTATTAGTTGGTAGTTACATTATATTGGTTTGATGTAGGTCGGGAGATCTATTTTGCAAGTCTATACAAGGTTGAGAGTACATATCAAACATAAACAACCTGATTCTGTATCAAATGAAACCAACAATCGCCATTGATTACCTAGGGAATACATATGATACATTTTGTTCAGACGTCAAGCACCATATATCAAGCTGGTTTGCATCCTAGATGCACAATGAAATGCATATGCGCACAGCAAAGCACAGAAAATTTTGCAAAATCAGAACTTCTACCTGTGTAAGAATAACATGACAAAATTTCAGTAGAATGGAATACCCAAGAATGGATTTGGTGAGCATGGTAACTAACCTTCCATTTTCTTAGACCTGGGCGGCGAATTAATTGAGGCAGCTCACCTGAGACATCAACCAGTTCAACAGACCCCCCGCAACTCCGTAAAATCTAAAGCAAATAGGTCATGAAGATCAAAAGGGGAAAAAGTGAAAATGTTCAAACAGGATTGCAAAACCCAGCCACATTAAAACAAGAGGAAAGGGTAAGATGAAGAAACTAAAGAACAAAATTTCATATATCTTAACAACAAAAAATAGCTGCAAAGTATAGGAGTAACTACTCAGACAAGGGTTGCAGTCAAAACTTCAAAACAAAATGAAACATACAATTAAAATTTAAAATTTCTCTACTAAAATATTTTAGTCTAAATACATAAACCATAAAACCAAATGTTCAGAATGGAACATCTTATCAGCTACCAGAACTGAACAACTAATTCATGCTCCATAGCACTAACCAGTTCATACATGTTAATCTTTTAGCGTAACTGGCACAACATTATTAATATAACTTCCCATCAAAGATTCACCTAGGAGGGTTGAATTATCTACGTTCATCAGCTTTCAAATTTATATGTGACAACTAGAAGCATCTTTCATATAATTGTCTGGCTCATAAATGGTTGGTTACCTTAAATAAAATTAGGATCCTTCTTGGGCCTTCAACTTTCATTTTGATGCAGCTCCAGTGCATTATATTTTAATGGGTGTTATTCTTTTCCTAAGAGGAGACGATATTCAATCTCTGATGCAATTAACATCACTATATACTAAATTATTGACTCAGAAAATAAAGAGATAAATGCACCTTTTTTTATATAGAACAAATGTACCAAGTTAAACAAAAAGGACAACTAGATATTCTGAAGGACACAGATGAGCCATAACCAGCAAAGATTAGCAATACAAAGTAAAAG